>NC_088222.1:40757329-40762329 GCF_036934945.1 Oncorhynchus masou masou | reverse complement strand
TATCTCTGGGTAATTAATATGGCATCTGAGTTTGAGTTAATTTTTACAGGGACATATTTAATCAACGTTTCAGTAAAAGTGCTGGTTTTAGCCAACAGGCACATTTTCAACCGCAGTCTCCGGGCAGGTTACCAAAAAACAATTACAATAACAATACAAAACAAACAAACAATGAGCAGTGAGCACATTCAGAGCAACAGGACAAGCAACACGTAGCACCCAGACAAAGCAATGGCACAAAAAGCAACAAAACAAAATAAGATCGAAGCAACAAAGTGTCTCCACACCTCACAAGCTCCAGACAACATGGAAAGCTGCATCGAGTCTGTATCTGGTGGTACTAATCTAACCAGTGAACAGCTCATCTCGCGATGCCCGCTCCATGACACTCTGACGTGAATTATCACTCACTGTTATTGGCATGGATGGTGGCGCGCGGCACTGCGAGAATTGTGTTTTGTATGCAGGACACTGTAGTTTCCCCAGGTCTGTTGGTTACACTGTGTGGTGTTTTTGAGCTCGGGAGAATGAGAGTTCTATTTAACGCCAGGTTCCTTTTTAAGGGCTTGTATGTATTATATAAACATCGTGTTCGATTGTGTTGTTAGAGAAACCATATCTAATGATGTGTAAATACAGCCAGCCGATAATTTGATTGGACGTCTATATTCCACAGATCATTATATTCCGACAATGGATATTTATTAATTGCATGTAGATGTAATCCTCGGTCTCTCTATTTTACTCTCTCTCCCTCCTCTCTCTTTCTCACCCTCTCTCCCGTTAGATCAATAAAAAAATGAATCGAGGCTCTTTTCTTGCGTTTCTTATCAAAGCCAGCGAGGCGTTTTGAGTTAGTTAGCCTGTGTGGCTCGCTCTTATTCTCTTTCTGTGTTTCTCCTTTCTCTCTCTCTCGCTCCCACTTTCCCTCTCTCTTCTCTGTATTCTGGTCAAGACCTGTTGTCCGGGGTCCAGGCCTGGTGCCTCTGATATGCCAGGCCACTCAGGGGGGCTCTGCTCTTTTCCTCCAGGCGTACGTGCACGTGTGAGCACATACCAGGCTCTTTAACACAACCGGTGCAGGCCGGACGTGAGTTTAGAAAGAAAGAATTCTCACTCAACAGAAGGTACATGAGCACACTGTACTCTCATTAGGAAAAAAAATAATATTATCAATTAGCATCAATCACCTCTCGACAGTTCAGAACATCTGTGTGTCACTAACCTTTCTCAGTGACATTTGTTGTGTTGCTGCATGTTGCCAGCGCCCCCATACTGCCATGTTTGGCCTCAGAGATAGAGGCTGCTGGGAGCTGGACAGTAGACGGCGTTTACCGCAGTGTCCCTCTGGTCACTGATTCCACTCGACCCACCTCACCACCTCACAGCCCCACAGTCCAAATATGACTATGATCTGTGTGGGTGACTGAGGTGAGACAGAGGGTATTCCCAAATGGAACACTAAGCCCTACATTGTGCACTACTTTTGACCAGAGCCCTATAGACCAGAGGGACAGCTGTGGTGTTTATCCTCTCCTTCTGCTTTGCCTGTCTCCGACACAAGACCCCTCAGTGGTTGGTTTTCACCATGCGTCAGGTTACCGTGGATGTGAAAAGGTCATGGAGGCTTTCAATGCGTCGTTGCCCCTCACGGGGGGTAGTGGAGAAAATGGGTCTCTGTGTTGAACTGGTCTGGAGGTTCTACCTTTGTCATTCTCTTCAAGACCTTCAATGTGTCGAATAGGAGGAAAGATATGTTTGGTAGCTACATCCCCCAACACTGCAGCTCAGGGGTGTGGGTCTTGGCAGTCCACTGGCGGTATTGTCCCCCTCAGCGGACCCTGCCAGCACCCATTGTCCCCCCGGGCCCAGCAGCGCCTGCCAAGAGCTCCCCTCTCCGGGCGCACACCGTCGCCCCCTCACTCCACCCCCACCTGTCCCTCCACAGCTGCCCCCCCCCCCCCCGCTGTCAGGCCCAACCTCTCTCACAGCGCAAACATACTCTTCTCTTCAAGCTCGCCCCCACCTCACACCCACTTTATGTGGTTATTTACACATGAATTCCTCATTCATCAAGGGGAATAATTCACGTGTGACACGTTTCTTAGCGACGCCCATTGCTGCTGTTGCGCGTGTTATTTTTGAAAGTACTAGTCAAGAGGCAGACGTTGTTGTTGTACATGCAGGATCCTGCTAAATGCTGGAGCATATTGATGAGAGGAAGAACAGGGCGTTAAAGGCAGGGCTGTGGATCCTCAACCCTGATCTAATGGCCTGTGAGTTGACGCCCGTGTTCACGTCCCTAGACCTCTCTGCTTCATTAACCCTGTGGTGCTTAGTACCCTAACACACCCATGGACAAGACAGCAGTCACCATCCATGTAGGTGTGGTACTGACAAGAAACAGGAGGACTGCTTCAGATACAAAGGCTAGAAATACCAAGGGAAGATGTGAAAGTAGATGGCAGTCCCAGCCAAGTCTTTCTGTGAGTGTTCTTCTGAAGGCAGGGACTACTCCCTCTCGCACTCTCACACACTGCACTACACACAGACACAGCTGGTTGACTTTTAGTACCTCCTCAAGCACTAGGTGCTGGAGAAGCAACCTATGAGTGACGAAATGCCGCCTGACCAATGCCCGTAGCTCCAGGACATCAGAAGTGGTAATGGTGATCACAGCTGTGTTGTTATTGTTATTATTCAACGCGGTGTAATATGCTGGTCACACCAATGTTTGTTTTTTTGACTAGATACGTGTGGACCCAGGTTTGTGCAGCAGTGGCATTTAATATGCCGTGAAACACGGTCGTAAAAGTCTCTCCGTCATATTAGGCTCACATCTTCCTCTTTGTTTTGGTTAAATGAGACAGAAAGGTTGTTGTAAATACAGCCGTGTGTGTGCTCTCTCTCCCTCTCTTCCTCCCCCCCTCACACGTACACACACAGGCCCAAAGCAGGGCTTTGTGGCGCTACTGAATAATCGATTGTCCTACAATTCCCATGATTCAACAGTGAACGTTTCAGCGGCTCATTGAAAAGCAACAGGTAAAGAGAACCCAGCTAGCAGACAGACGACTGAGGTGGTAGACAGAGCAGCGGGAGAGCGCCAGGCTGAGCTGAAAGAAGCTAATTGACAGTGACTTCAATACTCGCTCACACCTACTGTATGACTCATGCATTGTCATGTTCTAACAGCAAGCTAGACACCCCGTAGTAAAACTGTTGATAGTAATAGTTTTGTTTTATTGCAAAGCAAAAAATAAGACATTTTATTTCTGAAAGAGGTGTTGGCAGAATTCATAATGCATAGGGACGGCAGGGTAGCCTAGTGGTAACAGAAAGGTTGCAAGTTCAAACCCCTGAGCTGACAAGGTACAAATCTGTCGTTCTGCCCCTGAACAGGCAGTTAACCCACTGTTCCTAGGCTGTCATTGAAAATGAGAATTTGTTCTTAACTGACTTGCCTAGTTAAATAAAGGTAAAATAAAAAATAAAATAAAAAAATAGGGATTCCTCTACAGTTAAATCACTTTGGTTTTCATCACAAGGGCACTTCTACCTACATCACTTCCCTTCCACAGAGGAATGGCCATGGCAGACAGACAGCGTCAAGCCCCACCACCACTACCAGCATGTAGGCCTGTAGCTGTTCTCTCCTCTGGCTGTAGGCCTGTAGCTATTCTCTCCTCTGGCTGTAGGCCTGTAGCTGTTCTCTCCTCTGGCTGTAGGCCTGTAGCTGTTCTCTCCTCTGGCTGTAGGCCTGTAGCTGTTCTCTCCTCTGGCTGTAGGCCTGTAGCTATTCTCTCCTCTGGCTGTAGGCCTGTAGCTGTTCTCTCCTCTGGCTGTAGGCCTGTAGCTGTTCTCTCCTCTGGCTGTAGGCCTGTAGCTGTTCTCTCCTCTGGCTGTAGGCCTGTAGCTATTCTCTCCTCTCCTCTGGCTGTAGGCCTGTAGCTATTCTCTCCTCTGGCTGTAGGCCTGTAGCTGTTCTCTCCTCTGGCTGTAGGCCTGTAGCTGTTCTCTCCTCTGGCTGTAGGCCTGTAGCTATTCTCTCGTCTGGCTGTAGGCCTGTGGCTATTCTCTCCTCTGGCTGTAGGCCTGTAGCTATTCTCTCCTCTGGCTGTAGGCCTGTAGCTATTCTCTCCTCTGGCTGTAGGCCTGTAGCTATTCTCTCCTCTGGCTGTAGGCCTGTAGCTATTCTCTCCTCTGGCTGTAGGCCTGTAGCTATTCTCTCCTCTGGCTGTAGGCCTGTAGCTATTCTCTCCTCTCCTCTGGCTGTAGGCCTGTAGCTATTCTCTCCTCTCCTCTGGCTGTAGGCCTGTAGCTATTCTCTCCTCTCCTCTGGCTGTAGGCCTGTAGCTGTTCTCTCCTCTGGCTGTAGGCCTGTAGCTGTTCTCTCCTCTGGCTGTAGGCCTGTAGCTATTCTCTCGTCTGGCTGTAGGCCTGTAGCTATTCTCTCCTCTGGCTGTAGGCCTGTAGCTATTCTCTCCTCTGGCTGTAGGCCTGTAGCTATTCTCTCCTCTCCTCTGGCTGTAGGCCTGTAGCTATTCTCTCCTCTCCTCTGGCTGTAGGCATGTAGCTATTCTCTCCTCTCCTCTGGCTGTAGGCATGTAGCTATTCTCTCCTCTCCTCTGGCTGTAGGCATGTAGCTATTCTCTCCTCTCCTCTGGCTGTAGGCATGTAGCTATTCTCTCCTCTCCTCTGGCTGTAGGCCTGTAGCTATTCTCTCCTCTCCTCTCCTCTGGCTGTAGGCATGTAGCTATTCTCTCCTCTCCTCTCCTCTGGCTGTAGGCATGTAGCTATTCTCTCCTCTCCTCTCCTCTGGCTGTAGGCATGTAGCTATTCTCTCCTCTCCTCTCCTCTGGCTGTAGGCATGTAGCTATTCTCTCCTCTCCTCTGGCTGTAGGCATGTAGCTATTCTCTCCTCTCCTCTGGCTGTAGGCATGTAGCTATTCTCTCCTCTCCTCTCCTCTGGCTGTAGGCATGTAGCTATTCTCTCCTCT
>NC_088222.1:40744829-40752329 GCF_036934945.1 Oncorhynchus masou masou | reverse complement strand
TGTGAACGCTCTGAGAGACTCTGGGTTGAGGTCAGTGATAAAGTAGTCTACAGTACTACTGCCAAGAGATGAGCTATAGGTGTACCTACCATAGGAGTCCCCTCGAAGCCTACCATTGACTATGTACATACCCAGCGTGCGACAGAGCTGCAGGAGTTGTGACCCGTTTTTGTTGGTTATGTTGTCATAGTTGTGCCTAGGGGGGCATACGGGGGAGGGAATGCTGTCACCTCCAGGTAGGTGTTTGTTTGTCTCTGTCAGTCTCTCTCTCTCTGTGTCTCTCTCTCTCTGTGTCTCTCTCTCTGTGTCTCTCTCTCTCTGTCTGTCTGTGTCTCTCTCTCTCTCTGTCTGTCTGTGTCTCTCTCTCTGTCTGTCTGTCTGTCTGTCTGTCTCAAATTCAAATTTTCAAATTCAAGCTGCTTTATTGGCATGAAAAACATTGTGTCAATATTGCCAAAGCAACAATGTATACAATATACATTGTAACAAAATTCTAAATGATAGCAAATATAAAAGTGTAGTAAATAATAATACAAAATTAAATACAAAAATAATAATAATTACAGTAATAACAATAATAACAATAATAAGTAAGTTACTGCTTACTATGCAGATGTTATTATTCAGTGTCCCTCAGGCTATGGCAGGAAAATACATATTTGGCTGCAAGAGGAGCCATTGCTCCTTCGCCCATGAGTATTCTTAGTTTTTCCTCTGGGTTCAATTTGTAAAAATTTGGAATATGTTTAGTAATTTCTGTGAATAATGAATCTCTTTGTGAGGAATATTTATCACAGTAAAGGAGAAAGTGCATCTCTGTCTCTACCTCCCCTGTTATGCAGTGACCACATACACGCTCCTCTTTGGGTAGCCATGTCTTTTTATGTCTGCCGGTTTCTATTGCCAATCGGTGGTCACTCAGCCTGTACTTGGTAAGGATCTGTCTCTGCTTCGTATCTCTGACAGAGTAGAGATAATCAGCCAATTCATATTCTCTGTTTAGGGTCAGATAGCAATTTAGTCGGCTTTGGGATTTTGTTTCATTTTTCCAATGTTGTATATATGATTCCTTTGATTGGTTCATGATTTTGCTTATTGGAATTCTTTCTTTTGAAGCAGTGCTGGTGTCAGCTTGGTTAGTGAGGTCCAACACCAGCTGACTGAGAGGGCTCGTTTCTGGGCTCAGCTCTTGGGTTTGAAGTGATTTAAATTGCGGACTTGAATTCAGATGTAGCCAAAATTTTAATGATCTTTTCTGTATTTTCATTATTACTGGAAAACGGCCCAATTCTGCCCTACATGCATTAGTTGGTGTATTTCTCTGGACTTGTAGGATTTTCCGACAGAATTCTGCATGTAGGGCTTCAATTGGATGTTTGTCCCACATTTTAAAGTCCAGTTTATTGAGTGGCCCCCAAACCTCACTTCCATAAAGAGCTATTGGTAGGATTACACTGTCAAATATTTTAGTCCAAATTCTAATTGGGATGTTGATTTTGAATAATTTCATTTTTATTGCATACATTGCTCAGCGGGCTTTTTCTTTGAGTGGATTCACTGCCATATTAAAGTTTCCCGATGCAGATATGGTCAGACCAAGATAGGTGTAATTTTTTGTGTGTTCAATTAAGGTGTTGTTCAGGGTGAATTTATATTTGTGTTTCTGACATCTGTTTTTTTTTTGGAAAATCATGATTTTAGTTTTTGGGAAATTTACTGCCAGGGCCCAATTTTGGCAATATTGCTCCAGAATATTAATTTTCTGTTGAAGACCTTCTTTGGTTGGTGATAGAAGTACCAAGTCATCAGCATATAGCAGGTATTTCACCTCTGTGTCAAATAGTGTGAGTCCTGGGGCTGGAGATTGGTCCAACATGTCTGCTAATTCATTGATATAAATGTTGAAAAGATTTGGACTCAAACTGCAGCCTTGTCTCACACCTTGACATTGTGAAAAAAATTCTGTTCTTTGGTTTTTGATTTTTATTGCACACTTGTTTTTTGTGTACATACATTTTATTAAGTCATATACCTTACCACCAAGCCCACTTTGTAGAATTTTGTAGAATAGCCCTTCGTGCCAAATTGAATCAAATGCTTTTTTAAAGTCAATAAAGCAAGCAAAGATTTTGCCCTCTTTTTTTGGTGGACGTGTTTATTAATTAGTGTGTGTAAGGTGTATATATGGTCAGTAGTGCGATGGTTAGGGAGAAAGCCAATTTGACATTTACTTATTACATTTTTTTCTTGAAGAAAGGTTTGAATTCTTGAATTCAAAATACTACAGAAAATCTTTCCCAAGTTACTGTTTACGCAAATTCCCCTGTAATTATTGGGGTCTGATTTGTCTCCACTTTTGTGGATAGGGGAGATGAGCCCCTGGTTCCAGACATCAGGGAAGCAGCCAGAAGTTAAAACCATGTTGAACAATTTAAGCACAGCATTTTGCAACTCAGGTGTGCTGTTTTTCAGCATTTCATTTCTGATGTTGTCTAGACCACAAGCCTTCTTTGATTTAATAGATTTTAGCTTTTCATTTAGTTATTGTTGGGTTATTGGGTAATCTAATGGATTTTGATTGTTTTTAATGACTGATTCAAGGATGTTCAATTTTTCTTTAATTTCTAATTGGTTCTGTTGTAAGTCTTTTTGTGGGATGTTTTTGTATAGATTATCAAAATAAGTTTTCCAAATTCCTACATCTTGTGTTGCTAATTCTTGTGGCTTAAATTGTTCCACATGTCCCAGAACTGATTTTGGTCAATTGCGTTTTCAATTTCATCAAGTGTCCTGTTGGTATAATTAAATTTCTTGCGTTTCAGTGTTTGTTTATACTGTTTCAGAGTTTCAAAGTATTCATATCGTAGCTCTGGGTTGTTTTGCTGCTTATGTTTTTTGTTTGACATTTGTCGCAAGTGTTTTCTAATTGTTTTACATTCATTATCAAACCATTTGTCAGAAACATTTTGATTTTTGCTTCTAATGTTGCATTTCTTTGGTTTTCTCAAATTTGCTTTCGATGCTGCTTTTTGGAATATGCAGTTGATGTTTTGAGTAGCTGAATTGACACCATCTTTATTGTTTTGGTACCGTGAGTTATTGAAAAACTGTATAGAGTTCATCATTTCATTTGAGTTCAATGTTTCAATGAATCTCTCTGCACTGTTTGGAGCCCATCTGTATGATTGGTTTATGTTGTAGAGTTTATTGGGCTGTTTTTTTTATGAATATTGCCGGTTAATTTCTTCAGAAACACGTTGATCTGACTGTGATCTGACAAGGGTGTCTGTGGTCTGACAGTGAATGCACTAATGGAAGAGGGGTCAATGTCAGTGATGGCATAATCGACTACACTTGTCCCAAGAGCTGAGCAGTAAGTAAACTGACCTAAAGAGTCCCCTCTGATTCTACCATTAAGCATGTACAGGCCTAAGGCTCGACAGAGATGTACTAACTCCTTTCCATTTTTGTTCAGTATTTGGTCAGGACTGTTTCTATTATTTATAATAGGGCTACTGTATAAGGAGGGGTGTCCAAATATGTGGTGGTTACCTCCCGCATCTGTATAGTCAGGCTCAGAACCTGTTCTTGCATTGAAATCTCCACAAAGAAGCACTTTACCCTGTGCCTGAAATGTAATGATTTCTGTCTGGAGATTGTCAAAAAACTGATCATCATAATATGATGAATCTGAAGGAGGAGCATAAGCTGCACATATGTATACATCGTTGTCACAATAGATTGTACCTTTGTTAAGTTTTAGCCAAATGTGAATGGTACCTTTTTTCATTTCATCCAGCGCTAAGTCCCGCTTATGCCAAATGATGATTCCACCTGAGTCTCGGCCCCGTTTAACATGTTCATGTTTGATTGACGGTAGTAAACTTTCTCTATAGCCTGAGGGACACTGAGTATCTATGTCTCCACGACACCATGTTTCCAGTAGGATTATGATGTCCTGTCCCTTGATGTTTTTAATCAATTCTGGATTTGTTGTTTTATAACCAAAATGTGAAGAGTTTAGGCCCTGGATATTCCAAGAGCTGATAGTTAATGATCTCATTTATAATAAGTGATATTCACTGGTTTGAGTAAAGTACATCGAAAAAAACAAACAAATAAAAATAATACGTGTGTGTGTGTGTGTGTGTGTGTGTGTGCGCACACACACCATCACACAGAATTATTATTATAATACCGGTGTCAATAAAATTAAGGATAGTTGTAAACAAATTAATAAGAATGGAATAAGATTGCACATAAAATAAGTACAATGCAATCGGCAACCCTGTGTGTGTGTGTGTGTGTGTGCATTAAAGGGACTGTCTAGCTCAGTAGTCTGCATATTAGTTGCAGTAGTTGGCGCACCTCTCCTGTCTCTGATTGTTCTAGGGGTCTTCTGCCAGAGGTTACCTCAGCATATGTAGGCTGATGATCTGACTGATACAAGGTGTGGACTGCATCATGTGGTCTACTTCCCTGAAGGGCAGTGTTCTGTCCGACCCTGGAGTAGTGGTCAGAGCTGTGTTGTGATGGGCTGGGTCTAGTAGAGCTGTGTTGTGATGGGCTGGGTCTAGTAGAGCTGTGTTGTGATGGGCTGGGTCTAGTAGAGCTGTGTTGTGATGGGACGGGTCTAGTAGAGCTGTGTTGTGATGGGCTGGGTCTAGTAGAGCTGTGTTGTGATGGGCTGGGTCTAGTAGAGCTGTGTTGTGATGGGCTGGGTCTAGTAGAGCTGTGTTGTGATGGGCTGGGTCTAGTAGAGCTGTGTTGTGATGGGCTGGGTCTAGTAGAGCTGTGTTGTGATGGGCTGGGTCTAGTAGAGCTGTGTTGTGATGGGCTGGGTCTAGTAGAGCTGTGTTGTGATGGGACGGGTCTAGTAGAGCTGTGTTGTGATGGGACGGGTCTAGTAGAGCTGTGTTGTGATGGGACGGGTCTAGTAGAGCTGTGATGGGACGGGTCTAGTAGAGCTGTGTTGTGATGGGACGGGTCTAGTAGACGGGTCTAGTAGAGGGTCCCTGCCAAGTGTTGCATCTTTTAGGTCCTTGGCAAAGGTTCTGATACTGTCCTGATCAAGATGTACATTATCATATAAGTGTTGACATGTCCGAGTGGGGTGGTGAGCCGTTCTGACGTTGAGCAGTGAGGCACAGTCCACAGTGATCTGTTGATTTATGTTGACCTGGGCTGGTATGTTGACCTGGGCTGGAGCAGACTGGGAGGCTGGTAAGTTGACCTGGGCTGGAGCAGACTGAGAGGCTGGTAGGTTGACCTGGGTTGGAGCAGATTGGGAGGCTGGCAGGTTGACCTGGGCTGGTAGGTTGACCTGGGCTGGAGCAGACTGGTAGGCTGGTGCAGTGTCATCGGGCTGTGTGGTGGAGGCCATGCTGGTCTCAGGTTCTGATTGTGTTATGCCAAGCTGGTGGACATGTTCTCTAGATACAGAGGACACAATGTCTCGCTGCCGGTTGAGGGTGTCAATGTACCTCTCTTTTTGTTCTAGCTCCTTTCTTGTTGTGCTCAGATGGTCTCTGAGGTCATCATTTGTCTGACTCAGCTCGTCCATTCTGCTTTCTAATTTAGCAATAGATGCTCTGCTCTCCTCCCTGAACTGTTTCATCTCTTCTTTGAGTTTCTGGACAGTGTCCTCCTCTTGAAGCTTGTTCTCTCTGAGTTCTATGACCTCTGCTTCGACTAGAGAGAGGGTGTCGTGGAAACGTTGCATAGCAGGTGTTCTTATTGAAATTGACATGTCCTTGACTCTGTCTGCTGCAGGTGAGGTAGGTAGAGGGACATTGAGGGCTTCCTGCTGGGTCACAGAGACCATTGAGGTCTGCTTTTCAATTCAATTCAATTCAAGGGGCTTTATTGGCATGGGAAACATGTGTTAACATTGCCAAAGCAAGTAAGGTATATAATATATAAAGTGAAATAAACAATAAAAATAACAGTAGACATCACACATACAGAAGTTTCAAAACAATAAAGACATTACAAATGTCATATTATATATATATATATATACAGTGTTTTTACAATGTGCAAATGGTAAAGGACACAAGATAAAATAAATAAGCATAGATATGTGTTGTATTTACAATGGTGCGTGTTCTTCACTGGTTGCCCTTTTCTCGTGGCAACAGGTCACAAATCTTGCTGCTCTGATGGCACACTGTGGAATTTCACCCAGTAGATATGGGAGTTTTTCAAAATTGGATTTGTTTTCGAATTCTTTGTGGATCTGTGTAATCTGAGGGAAATATGTCTCTCTAATATGGTCATACATTGGGCAGGAGGTTAGGAAGTGCAGCTCAGTTTCCACCTCATTTTGTGGGCAGTGAGCACATAGCCTGTCTTCTCTCGCTTTTCTCCATCTCCCTCCTTGACTTTTTCCTCAGTTTCTGAGATGATTTCAGCATCTGCTTTTAGGGTAGCAAACCTATTCTCAAAAGCCTGGAAGCTTGAATCATTGCCTTGTATCAATACAGTTCCATTATTATATAAGTTTACTGTTTGATATGTGTTGCTCTGGTCAGCTTCTTCAAAAATGCTGATCTGACAGCCTTGGCTGATGCCCCTCTTTTTTGAGAAAGGAAAATGTTTGCAAATAACATTTTTCCATATGTTCTCTCTCTCTCTCTCTCTGTCTGTGTCTCTCTCTCTCTCTCTGTGTCTCTCTCTCTCTCTCTGTGTCTGTGTGTCTCTCTCTCTCTCTGTCTGTGTGTCTCTCTCTCTCTCTGTCTCTCTCTCTCTCTCTCTCTGTCTGTGTGTCTCTCTCTCTCTCTCTGTCTGTGTGTCTCTCTCTGTCTGTGTGTCTCTCTCTCTCTCTGTTTGTGTGTCTCTCTCTCTCTCTCTCTGTCTGTGTCTCTCTCTCTCTCTCTGTGTGTCTCTCTCTCTGTGTCTGTCTGTATCTCTCTCTGTCTGTGTCTGTGTGTCTCTCTCTCTGTCTGTGTCTGTGTGTCTCTCTCTCTCTCTCTCTCTCTCTCTCTCTGTCTGTGTGTCTCTCTCTCTCTCTCTCTCTCTCTCTCTCTCTCTCTCTCTCTCTCTGTGTCTCTCTCTCTCTCTCTCTCTGTGTGTCTCTCTCTCTCTGTCTGTGTGTCTCTCTCTCTCTCTCTGTCTGTGTGTCTCTCTCAAATTCAAATTCAAATTCAAGCTGCTTTATTGGCATGAAAAACATTGTGTCAATATTGCCAAAGCAACAATGTATACAATATACATTGTAACAAAATTCTAAATGATAGCAAATATAAAATATAAAAGTGTAGTAAATAATAATACAAAATTAAATACAAAAATAATAATAATTACAGTAATAACAATAATAGCAATAACAATTAAGTTACTGCTTACTATGCAGATGTTATTATTCAGTGTCCCTCAGGCTATGGCAGCAGGAAAATACATATTTGGCTGCAAGAGGAGCCATTGCTCCTTCGCCCATGAGTATTCTTAGTTTTTCCTCTGGGTTCAATTTGTAAAAATTTGGAATATGTTTAGTAATTT
>NC_088222.1:38212229-38399729 GCF_036934945.1 Oncorhynchus masou masou | reverse complement strand
TTAATGTTGTTATTGTGTTACTTTATTATTTTTTACTTTAGTTTATTTGTTAAATATTTTCTTAACTCTTCTTGAACTGCACTGTTGGTTAAGGGCTTGTAAGTAAGCATTTCACAGTAAGGTCTACACTTGTATTTGGGGCATGTGACAAAAGTTTGATTTGAAATGGTTTAAAGTGGAAAATCGGATGTCTCAACGTCATTCTGTTACCGTGGAATTGCTCATTTCGATTCACTGTTTTTTTGAAAGTCCTTTGTTGGGGAGAAGGAATTCAATAAACCTAAATTTGAATGGATAAAAACTCTGGTTCTGGTTGGTCGGGAAGGGTTTGGGGAGAGGTGCTGACATGGGTAAAGTGATTTTATTTGATGAGTTGAAGATCTTTGGCCCTCTTCCTAAATGAGAATCATCATAAACGGACCAAACCCAGCAGCAGCCATTTTGACAACGCTGACATGCTTCCTCTCTGGAGCCTCTCTCCTTCATTCTCTCCATCACTCTCTTTTTCCAACTCAATCAAAATCTCTGTAATGTGGTTTAATTCTCTCCGCAACACATACAAATGTTCCTGATACAGAGCCAACCTTTCAGACACCAAACCCCCCCTAACCACTCATATACAACTCCCTAAACCTCTTACCGCGCGCGCACGCGCACACACACACACACACACACACACACACACACACACACACACACACACACTTGATGGGAAGCATGTGCTGCAGAGATGAAATCGCTTTTTCTCTCTGTCACACTGGCTGTGGAATGATTTGGTCTTCCTCAACAGTTAAGGAAAATCACCCTCTCCCATCTTCTTTACCCTCTCCTCGCCTCCTACTCCCTGGCTCGACCTTTCTTTCCCCCTCAACCCCCTCCCCTTTCAGCTCAACCTTTTCCATGTTTCTGGATCAACAGTGTGAAGAAAATCAACTATCTGGGTTTATAATGCCGGGTCTACAACTCAACAGTCGAACGCGAGACTGACGGCAGTGGCACTCAGACTTCCGTCCTACTTTGTCCCAGTAGAATTACACTACCACCGATTAGAACTTCATCGGGATTTGTGAGTGAGCCCTTGACGGATGTGCTCCTGTGTCCAAAACAAACTCCATCTGGAAGTGGAGCCGGACCAGGGGATCACAGCTGGGAAGTGCTGGAATGGTTTTGCCCAAAACACTGATACTGTACTGAGTAACACATCCACCTGGGCACCTAGTGAATGATGGGTCCGGGGTGTTGCGTGTCTGTAAATGAGTCAGTATCTGGCCACGCCTTCTGCACCCCCCCACACCGCCACCTTCCATGAGTTCCAGGACTCCGCCTCCCACACTGACACATTCCAGAGTGGTACTAGATGTCTCTTCCCTCCCTGGAGTTAGCAGGTACATTGTGGCCTCTGGTCCCAGTCATTGCGTTGCCCAGCCTCCCACTACCCATTGGGACAAAGGGGACTGGTGGGCCATTGAGTTGATTTTAACAGGTTGTGTGTGTGAAGGGGAGCAATGTGGCACGGAGGCTGTTAGTAATTCACTGAAGTCGGGGCGACAGGGTAGCCTAGTGGTTAGAGCGTTGGACTAGTAACCGAAAGGTTGCAAGTTCAAACCCCCGAGCTGACAAGGAACAAATCTGTCGTTCTGCCCCTGAACAGGCAGTTAACCCACTGTTCCTAGGCCGTCATTGAAAATAATAATTTGTTCTTAACTGACTTGCCTAGTAAAATAAAGGTAAAATTAAATTTTAAAAAAAGTTGCATTTTTCATTAATTAATTAATGAGTGTGCTGATATTACTAAAACTATTAATATTAAGCAGATTGTGGATAATCTACACCCATTGTGGATGTCGCGTGAGCTCAGAGGAAATCAAGAGGCATTTGGATTATTCCTAGGCTGAGTCAGCAGACATGACTCTGGGCCTCCTCTACAGAAAGAGGGGAAAGGAGGGAAGGCAGGACAGGAGAGAGAATGAGAGAAAAATGTGGTACTGAGGTTGAGAGCAAGCGGCTAAGGAGGGAGATAGAAGGGGAGGCTGAGGGAGAAAACTATACAGAGAAAGAGCACTACAGAGAAAATGAGCGAGAGAAAACGAGATAGGAGAGATAACGAGAGAGCGAGGCAGAGTGAGTGGAACAGTCAGAGACATTCCAGTGCTGTGAGTCAACGGTGCTAGGCACTGCTCTGGCAGACACTCACCACCACCTCTAAGACTCAAAGGCCTCCGGCTCCTTGGCTCCCCATTGGCCCAGGGAGGGCCACCATACAGAGGAAGGAAGGGGACAGGACAAGGGAGGGATAATCAACACTGGCTCAGATCCAAACAGTCAGAGACCAGAGAAGGTCATTGTTCTTTGTAATTTGAGCATTTCTTGGAATCCTGTCAAACAGAAGGAACCAAATCACTGTGGTCAAAGAGAATAACCCTAGCTTTCCCTCTGGAATGTATCCTAACACACACACACACTTTCATGTAATATACAAAGGTTTCAATGGGTTAGGTATGAATTGGGCAGATGTAGGCCTAGTATCACAGAATTTGATAAGATAAAATGAATGAATGAAATCCACCTTCCTCAAAAATCCGATGAGAATAAGATCATTCCATGAGGCATCACTGTGTCAAGTGTGTAAATTAAGAACATAAGGGTCAATTAGAGTTAGACTAACTAGTGTGTAATCAGAGCAGACTGAACAGAACAATCCACAACCTCCTTGAGAATGGGGAAACTCAGCAACTCCAGCTCATATTTACCTGAGTATGATCAGTGGTTACATAGAAACAACATTCTCATATACACTTCAACGCATGATCGTTACATGTAAATCATTCTTAGTCTATAGTGATGCAAGTTATTGACCGTGTTTAGTCTACATACCCTTTCTTTCAAACTACACCAACAAGGCCCGTTCCTTGTCGGAGAGCATGTGTGCCACACCAGCTACCCCCAGGACTACTACTAGCCTACCACATTCCTGAGGAGCAGGGGGACATCTGTCCACACTAATTGAACCTACAGGGGGATAACATACAGAGGCATTCAGTTTAATAATGGAACAGAAGTCTCCTCACAGGCACACAGAGCTGCCAATGGTACTGTCACACAAAGGCTAGAGGATGAATGTGAGTGAAAATAGACTGGGATAAGGCTCATTCATCTGCCATGAATGGAAGGACTGACTGTTGTTATGAAGTTGGAAAGCCTTTTGAGGACCTTCACAAGCAAAGTGAAATGGTCCCATGTCTAGGTCTCAACTACTGTATAATAAATGCATAATTAAAGGAATAAAAGGTTCAAAACTGAGCACAGGACACAACAATGCATGATACATGCATTAGTCAATTACAGGATTTATGACACATATGAAAAGGGACAAAGGGGGTGGGGTAATGTATTGGGTAACTACAGTAATTGTAAAACTTGGGATAGGGCACCATGAAACATTATATGCTGTAACTTAGTGTCAATGTCCTTCATGAAAAATAATATTATAAACTCAATCCGCTACATCACATTTATGGAGTGAGATTTACTTCTTTATTCTGTAAATGTGTCTACCACCATCCGTGCATATAGTCCACATAACTCAAACAATTATGATCTGTAAATATTTAGTCAATACAACCAACAATCCGTAAAAAAATATTTCACAAATATTCACTGTCACAAATAATTGGATGATCTGTAAATATATTCATCATAGCACAAATATTCACCATGTCACAAATACATGGATGATCTGTAAATATATTCATCATAGCACAAATATTCACCATGTCACAAATACATGGATGATCTGTAAATATATTCATCATAGCACAAACATTCACCATGTCACAAATACATGGATGATCTGTAAATATATTCATCATAGCTCACAAATAAAACTGCAATGTGAGCAAATGTTCTGAATTCCCTGACATATACAGCTGTTGAATGTGCATTTGCGCATTCAAAAAGTGCTTGTTGATCTGTGTTCTGTGCTATTTTTTGGGAATATGTATTGTAATCCACAAATGTGGCTTAAGATGAGTCGACTATCTCTAATCACTGGGATAATCTGTGTGTCACGGCTGTGTCCTTCTCAGGAGAACGCTTTCTAGCTAGAAGAAGAAAGAACAACTTCATGAAATATGAGTATAACATTTATTTATTCATTCAATAAATTATATTAACATTTAACAAAGTACTTTCATATGCATGTTAAATTTGTCTATTGGAGCATGCAACAGGTGCATCATCCACTTCAAATTATACTTTTATAAAAAATGTACCTGTAGGTTGCCACTCAAAATAAAATAAAAAAACTAAAGAAATGCATAGTTTAAGGGATAAATTCAGTATAAACAGGAAAAGAACAAAAAAAGCAAGCCTCCCCCAACCCCTCGTCTTCATCAGACAGACTAGCCTACCTCCTCCTATTCCCCGTGTTCAAATGGCAATGGCCGTTCGGGGTAAAGAAGTGTTTGTATCGGTTGGTCTTGACAGTGGAGAATCCATCCTGTCTGACTGTGCCCACCCTTTACAAAATGAGCAAAACATCTCTAATATTTACACTACCGTAAAAATCTTTTTACGTCACTTACAAATGTCCTTGTTTTTGAAAGAAAACCTAATTTTTTTTGTCCCTTAAAATAACATCAAATTGATAAGAAATACAGTGTAGACATTGTTAAATGTTATAAATACTATTGTAGCTGGAAACAACTGATTTTTTATGGAATATCTACATAGGCCCATTAACAGCAACCATCACTCCTGTGTTCCAATGGCACGTTGTGTTAGCTAATCCAAGTTTATCATTTTAAAAAGGCTAATTGATCATTAGAAAACCCTTTTGCAATTATGTTAGCACAGCTGAAAATGTTGTGCTGATTGAAAGAAGCAATAAAACCCATCCTTCTTTAGTCTATTTGAGTATCTGGAGCATCAGCATTTGTGGGTTCGATTACAGTCTCAAAACGGCCAGAAACAAACACCTTTCTTCTGAAACTGGTTAGTCTATTCTTGTACTGAGAAATGAAGGCTATTCAATGCCAGAAATTGAAGATCTCGTACAACGCTGTGGACTACTCCCTTCACAGAACAGCGCAAACTGGCTCTAACCAGAATAGATAGAGGAGTGGGAGGCCCCGGTGCACAATTGTGCAAGAGGACAAGTACATTAGTGTCTAGCTTAAGAAAGATGCCTCACACGTCTTCAACTGGCAGCTTCATTAAATAGTACCCGCAAAACACCAGTCTCAACATCAACAGTAAAAGTCAGAGATATGCTGTTCTCAGCCTCTCCAGCTTCATGAGGAGCAGCTGCCAGTCCAACCCTAATCCGCCAGCTCTCCTCAGCAGATATGGAATATCTACATAGGCATACAGAGGCCCATTATCAGCAACCATTACTCGTGTGTTCCAATGGCACGCTGTGTTAGCTAATCCAAGTTTATCATTTTAAAAGGCTAATTGATCATTGCAAAGATCCAAGATGGCGTAGCAGTCAGATGTCTTTGTCCTTGTTGTGTCCTGTGTATATATCTTTTTTCTTCGCATAGATTTTTAAAATATTTTTCTTACCTCAAATTTGACAATCTGCCTCACCCAAAGTGGTATGGATCTGCTATTTTCTTTCTTTTGAACCGGAATCCCCAACAGAAGCTAGCCAACTAACTAGCTACTAGTCAGCTAGCGGTCATCAGCTAACCTTTAGCCCGGACAACTCTTGCTAGGCTGCACAGCGCGACTCAAACCAGAGCACATTGGACTTATTTTTCTCCATATCTCCGAATTCCTACTGCAAGCTCTGAACCATTTCACCTGGATCATTGCAGCTCGCTAGCTGCTAAACACAGGCACCCTCATAGATATCATCCTAACCAACCTGCCCTCCAAATACACCTCTGCTATCTTCAACCAGGATCTCAGCGAGCACTGCCACATTATCTGTGTCCCGTAATGGGTCTGCGGTCAAACGAACACCCCTCATCACTGTCAAACTCTCGCTAAAGCACTTCAGCGAGCAGGCCTTTCTCATTGACTTGGCCAGGGTATCCTGGAAGGATATTGACTTCCTTCCGTCAGTAGAGGATGCCTGGTTATTCTTTAAAAGTGCTTTCCACGCCATTTTAAATAAGCATGCCCCATTCAAAAAAATGTAGAACCAGGAACAGATATAGCCCTTGGTGCACTCCAGACCTGACTGCCCTTGACCAGAACAAAAACATCATGTGGCGTACTGCATTAGCATCGAATAGCCCCCGCAATATGCAACATTTCAGGGAAGTTAGGAACCAATATTTTACTTTATTTATTTTTACCTTTATTTAACTAGGCAAGTCAGTTAAGAACAAATTGTTATTTTCAATGACGGCCTAGAAACAGCGGGTTAACTGCCTTGTTCAGGAGCAGAGCGAGAGATTTTTTACCTAGTCAGCTCAGGAATTTGATCTTGCAACCTTTTGGTTCCTAGTCCAATATACACAGGCAGTTAGAAAAGCAAAGGCTAGCTTTTTCAAACAGAAATTTGCATCCTGAAGCACAAACTCCAAAAAGATCTGGGACACTAATGTTCATGGAAAATAAGAGCACCTCCTCCCAGCTGCCCACTGCACTGAGGCTAGGAAACACTGTCACCACCGATAAATCCACGATAATTGAAAATGTCAATAAGTATTCTTCTAAGGCTGGCCATGCTTTCCACCTGGCTACCCCAGTCAACAGCCCTGCACCCCCTCACAGCAACTTGCCCAAGCCTCCCCATATCTCCTTCACCCAAATCCAGATAGCTGGATGTTCTGAAAGAGCTGCAAAATCTGGACCCCTACAAATCAGCCGGGCTAGACAATCTGGACACGCTCTTTCTAAAATGATCAACTGAAATTGTTGCACCCCCTATTACTAGCCTGTTCAACCTCTCTTTCGTATCGTCTGAGATACTCAAAGATTGGAAAGCTGCCGTGGTCATCCCCCTCTTCAAAGGGGGAGACACTCTAAACCCAAACTGCTACAGACCTGTATCTATCCTACCCTGCCTTTCTAAGGTCTTCGAAAGCCAAGTTAACAAAGAGAACACCGACCATTTCGAATCCCACCGTACCTTCTCCGCTATGCAGTCTGGTTTCCGAGCTGGTCATGGGTGCACGTCAGCCACGCTCATTGTCCTAAATGATGTCATAACCGCCATCAATAAGAGACAATACTGTGCAGCTGTATTCATCGACCTGGCCAAGGCTTTCTACTCTGTCAATCACCACATTCTTATTGGCAGACTCGACAGCCTTGGTTTCTCAAATGACTACCTCGCCTGGTTCACGAAGTACTTCTCAGACAGAGTTCAGTGTGTCAAATCGGAGGGCCTGTTGTCTGGACCTCTGGCAGTCCCTATGGGGGTGCCACAGGGTTAAATTCTCGGGCCAACTCTTTTCTCTGTATACATCAATGATGTCGCTCTTGCTGCTGTTGATTCTCTGATCCACCTCTACGCAGATGACATCATTCTGTAAACTTCTGGCCCTTCTTTGGACACTGTGATAACTAACTTCCAGATGAGCTTCAATGCAAAACATCTCTCCTTCCGTGGCCTCCAACTTCTCTTAAATTAAAGTAAAACTAAATGCATGCTCTTCAACCGATCGCTGCCCACACCTGCCCGTCTGTCCAGCATCACTACTCTGGACAGTTCTGACTTAGAATATGTGGACAACTACAAATACAGTGCCTTGCGAAAGTATTCGGCCCCCTTGAACTTTGCGACCTTTTGCCACATTTCAGGCTTCAAACATAAAGATATAAAACTGTATTTTTGTGTGAAGAATCAACAACAAGTGGGACACAATCATGAAGTGGAATGACATTTATTGGATATTTCAAACTTTTTTAACAAATCAAAAACTGAAAAATTGGGCGTGCAAAATTATTCAGCCCCCTTAAGTTAATACTTTGTAGCGCCACCTTTTGCTGCGATTACAGCTGTAAGTCGCTTGGGGTATATCTCTATCAGTTTTGCACATCGAGAGACTCCTTGCAAAACAGCTCGAGCTCAGTGAGGTTGGATGGAGAGCATTTGTGAACAGCAGTTTTCAGTTCTTTCCACAGATTCTCGATTGGATTCAGGTCTGGACTTTGACTTGGCCATTCTAACACCTGGATATGTTTATTTTTGAACCATTCCATTGTAGATTTTGCTTTATGTTTTGGATCATTGTCTTGTTGGAAGACAAATCTCCGTCCCAGTCTTAGGTCTTTTGCAGACTCCATCAGGTTCTCTTCCAGAATGGTCCTGTATTTGGCTCCATCCATCTTCCCATCAATTTTAACCATCTTCCCTGTCCCTGCTGAAGAAAAGCAGGCCCAAACCATGATGCTGCCACCACCATGTTTGACAGTGGAGATGGTGTGTTCAGGGTGATGAGCTGTGTTGCTTTTACACCAAACATAACGTTTTGCATTGTTGCCAAAAAGTTCAATTTTGCTTTCATCTGACCAGAGCACCTTCTTCCACATGTTTGGTGTGTCTCCCAGGTGGCTTGTGGCAAACTTTAAACAACACTTTTTATGGATATCTTTAAGAAATGGCTTTCTTCTTGCCACTCTTCCATAAAGGCCAGATTTGTGCAATATACGACTGATTGTTGTACTATGGACAGAGTCTCCCACCTCAGCTGTAGATCTCTGCAGTTCATCCAGAGGGATCATGGGCCTCTTGGCTGCATCTCTGATCAGTCTTCTCCTTGTATGAGCTGAAGGTTTAGAGGGACGGCCAGGTCTTGGTAGATTTGCAGTGGTCTGATACTCCTTCAATTTCAATATTATCGCTTGCACAGTGCTCCTTGGGATGTTTAAAGCTTGGGAAATCTTTTTGTATCCAAATCCAGCTTTAAACTTCTTCACAACAGTATCTCGGACCTGCCTGGTGTGTTCCTTGTTCTTCATGATGCTCTCTGCGCTTTTAACGGACCTCTGAGACTATCACAGTGCAGGTGCATTTATACGGAGACTTGATTACACACAGGTGGATTGTATTTATCATCATTAGTCATTTAGGTCAACATTGGATCATTCAGAGATCCTCACTGAACTTCTGGAGAGAGTTTGCTGCACTGAAAGTAAAGGGGCTGAATAATTTTGCACGCCCAATTTTTCAGTTTTTGATTTGTTAAAAAAGTTTGAAATATCCAATAAATGTCGTTCCACTTCATGATTGTGTCCCACTTGTTGTTGATTCTTCACAAAAAAAATACAGTTTTATATCTTTATGTTTGAAGCCTGAAATGTGGAAAAAGGTCGCAAAGTTCAAGGGGGCCGAATACTTTCGCAAGGCACTGTACCTAGGGGTCTGGTTAGACTATAAACTCTCCTTCCAGACCCACATTAAGCATCTCCAAACCAAAATTAAATCTAGAGTCGGCTTCCTATTTCGCAACAATGCATCCTTCACTCGTACTGCCAAACATACCCTCGTAAAACTGACTATCCTACCAATCCTTGACTTCGGCGATGTCATTTTCAAAATAGCCTCCAACACTCCACTCAGCAAACTGGATGTAGCCTATTACAGTGCCATCTGCTTTGTCACAAAAGCCCCATATACAACCCACCACTGCGACCTGTATGCTCTCATTGGCTGGCCCTCGCTTCATATCTGTCGCCAAACCCACTGGCTCCAGGTCATCTATAAGTCGTTGCTAGGTAAAGCCATCGCCTTATCTCAGCTCACTGGTCACCATAGCAGCATCCACCCCGTTACATGCCCTCCAGCAGGTATATTTCACTTGTCCCCAAAGCCAATTTCTCCTTTGGCCGCCTTCCCTTCCAGTTCTCCACTGCCAATGACTGGAACGAACTGCAAAATTCACTGAAGCTGGAGACTCAGATCTCCCTCACTAACTTTAAGCACCAGCTGTCAGAGCAGCTCACGGATCACTGCACCTGTACATAGGTCATCCAACTACCTCATCCCCATACTGTTATTTATTTTGCTCCGTTGCACCCCAGTATATCTACTTGCACACTCATCTTCTGCACATCTATCACTCCAGTGTTTAATTGTTATTTTGTAATTATTTCACCTCTATGGCCTATTCATTGCCCTTATCCTACCTCATTTGCATACACTGTATATATACTTTTTCTATTGAGTGTATGTTTGTTTATTCCATGTGTAACTCTGTTTTTTTGTGTCACACTGCTTTGCTTCATCTTGGCCAGGTTGCAGGTGTGAATGAGAACTTGTTCTCAACGAGCCTACCTGCTTAAATCAAGGTGAAATAAAATCAAAATTAAACAGTGAAGTGGCGACTCCAGGATGCTGGCCTCCTAGGCAGAGTTGCAAAGAAAAAAACATCTCAGACTGGCCAATAAAAAGAAAAGATTAGGCAAAAGAACAGACACTGGACAGAGGAACTCCTACCTTGAAGGCCAGCATCCCAGAGACTCCTCTTCACTGTTGACGTTGAGACTGGTGTTTTGCGGGTACTATTTAATGAAGCTGCCAGTTGAGGACTTCCGAGGCATCTTTCTCAAACTAGACACTCTAATGTACTTGTCCTCTTGTGCAGGTGTGCACTGGGGCCTCCCACTCTTTCTATTCTGGTTAGAAAGAGCTGTTCTGTGAAGGGAGTAGTACACAGCGTTGTACGAGATCTTCCATTTTTTGGCAATTTCTCACATGGAATAGCTTGACAAGTTTCAGAAGAAAGGCCTTCATTTCTCAGAACAAGAATAGACTGACGAGTTTCAGAATACGTTCTATGTTTCTGGCCATTTTGAGCCTGTAATCGAACCTACAAATGCTGATGCTCCAGATACTCAACTAATGTAAAGAAGGCCAGTTTTATTGCTTTTTTCAATCAGCACAAAAAATGTCAGCTGCGCTAACATAATTGCAAAAGGGTTTTCTAATGATCAATTAGCCCTTTAAAATGATAAACTTGGATTAGCTAACATAAAGTGCCATTGGAACACAGGAGTGATGGTTGCTGATAATGGGCCTCTGCACAACTATGTAGATATTCCATTAAAAACCAGCCATTTCCAGCTACAATAGTAATTTACAACATTAACCATGTCTACAATCTATTTGTGATCAAAGTTGATGTTATTTTAATGGACAAGAAAAAGTGCTTTTCTTTTAAAAACAAGGACATTTCTAAGTGACCCCAAACTTTTGAATGGTAGTGTACATGCTGAAACAAAATGACATTTTACTACATTCTTTAGATCAACATTTCAATCTGGGGACCACAAGGGATGCGCTTAGGTTTTTTTTTTTTTTTTTTTACTTCATTACACAGCTGATTCAAATAATCCACACTTTATAATTTGAATCAGCTGTGTAGTGGTGCTAGGGTAACCTCCCCCCAAGTCCACCCCTTGGGGTCCCCAGGACCGAGTTTGGGAAACACTGCTATAGGTCCTTGGCCGAGTCAGCAGTCAGATCAAACAACTCACAAAGGGCCTGGAAAAAAACGAGAACTTGACTAGTGGAGAGTTGCAGTAGAATCCAAAAGCAGCTGGTCAGTGGTAGAACAGGCAAAGAGGGGTCATGGTTCTAGGTTGACTCAGAATGGACAGCTCTGTAAAAAATGAATAACAATACTGAGTTGAGCAGCACACACCACTTGTTACACAAAACATTTGAAATAGCATGTTATTAAGCTATTTGGTCAAGCTTATAAACAGGAGTCACTCAATAAATGGAGGCAAGAGGACCACATGCTGGAACCCAAGCCAAAAGCACACGCTTTTTGTTCCTGATGACTTGTTAACTCCTTCCCTGTGTCTGAATGGATGACAGGGTGTGTCAATCAGTGCATATATTGTTTCTGCACTTCCATGTGCCATCATTATGCAGTTTTACATATTCATAAGTTTGATCAAGTTGTAATAGGTTTACATTTAAATGGGTAATTTCTTACTTCAAAACATGTTCACAAAAATGATCAGATTACGTTGAATCATAATGGCCTGTGCATTGTTACACAATTAAACCCTCAAGTTATTATTGTCAGGTTAATCATTTTTACTGATAATAGCCTTTACAGTACGAGTATAATAACTTTGCCTTTTATTCAACTGGTAACATTGCCCAGCCCCTCAACGGTGCAACACAATACAGAGAGGGATTGAACTGACCGTAGTCAGACACGGAATGCATATTAATAAATAGCAGGTAAGGATGAACAACAAATGACTTGGCTAGCTAGCAAGCAAGCTTACATGGAGCAAAAAAATAGCTAGCTGATTTTCTAATGTTTTTAAATCAGAGAATTATATTTTCTTAACTCCACACCAGTTGGGACAGAGTGATTAGTCCTGCCAAAGCATCAATTGCCCCGTTTAGTCCCTGAAAAGAAAATGGATTGAAAAATAGAATTTGCAACATCAGCAATTCGGGATTTCAAAACTGAGCGGTTCTTTACAATTGACACATTCCTGAATTAACAACTAAGTTTAACTTTGGTTGTTCGGCTAAACAGCTGATAAGATCGAAGTGTGCAACTGCAGTCCGCAATTCAGGGTGTGTGCCTTCCGGGGTGCTAGCTTGCGAGTTACTGACACTATGTGCTAGCTTGCTCGGGTGAAGGACACCGTCGACCGTTCATCCCTGCCTCCCGCTGGCACAGCAGGTGGAAGGCTGGGGCAACACAGTGTGCCGCCCCCACCTCCCGTGTAGCGGAGTCCTCCTTAGGACTAGCTGGCTAAGCTAGAACAGTGTCATTCACTCCCGCCTTCCGAACACCTGCCCTTACCGTCGTTAATAGAACTGTGGGAAAAGGACATGGTCTACCAGCGTACAGCTATTCCCCCACCCCTTCTTCTGTCAGGTATATCGGCGGCTGGCATCCAACATTATTCTGCATTACCGCCACCTACTGTACTGGAGCACCCCCGCTTGTCCTAAAAACATTTACCAAGTGTAAAGAGGGGTTCCTGCAGATGCAGGAATGCCCCGATTTGTGGGCCGCAATTGCACCCTTCTCATGAAGTTACCTGTTAGCTATCAGTAATGATAGTGTCCGAAGCACACACTCGGCGTTGCATGCCCCAATGGTCCAATTTAACATTCATATGAGTCAGTTTCTAAACATTAACATAATTTGTTTAGTAAATAAACGTTATACTCACATTTCATGAAGTAATTTCTCTTCTAGCTAGAAAGCGTTCTAAGGACACAGGCGTGATCTGTCGGCACTCCGCGCATCAAGTAACAAAGATTATCCCAATTATTGGAGATAGCCGACTCATATGAAGTAACATTTGTGGATTGTAATACATCGACATGCAGAAAAAAAACTAAATTATGTAAACAGAACACAGATCCACAAGCACCTTTTGAATGCGCAAATGAGCATTCCACAGCTGTAAATGTTATGGATTTCTGAACATTGGCTCACAAATTGTTCTACATTTGTTCAAATTGTAGCTTTATCTGTTAGACATGTTGAATATATTTACAGATCATAGATGTATGGTTTAATTTGTAATATTTTTACGGATTATGGTTTTTATGAAATATTTTAATACATTCACAGGTCATGGTTTATTTTTGAGTTATAGAATTAAGAAAAACAAATGTCACTCATACACAAGTAATGAAGCCAGAGAAAGAAAGAGGAGATATGGCCAACCCTTTCAGTGCCAGTACATAGGTGAGTCCAAACATGAGCATCATTGAACACTGTTCCACTATAATATCACTGTTATGCCACCGAAGTGTCTACAAACGTATATTGGACTACTGTTCTGTTTCTTTCATAAACTACACACATCTATTTCTGTTAGAGTAACCAACCAATAGCATATATCATACACTTTTAGAAGTTATGGCAAACAATATTCCGTTATGTAGTCGTGTTTACCTTTCAATTAAACTTCACGTAGAAACGACTGCTGCTCCGTTCTCGACGTCCCTGCTCGGCTATTTCCATAGATTTGATACAGATCGGATACCGTGCAAAATTCCTCAAACAATTCTAAAAATTCTGATAGGACTAATCCATGTTACTTCACGAGTTTCCTTCGAATAGCAGGCTGTTTGCTCTTTTCCATATAATAAAGCGTATGCTTCTGTTCCCATTTCATATTTAATCTGATGAAATAGTTTAAGAATCTTTTTTCCACTTGACTGCGCTATGAAGGGAATGCATAAAGGAACAGCCCCGAACCGCAAAGTCGCAGTAGCAGTGTATGTATCTGAGAGCCGACAAGCGCAACCCCCAACCCCTTCCTACCAAAGAAGTCAAAACTTTTCATGGAGAAAAGCCCTCCTTCTCCAGTCTGCTATCGGAAGTAAGCCAATTTTGCTGACGTTTCGGTTGGCTTTTGGAACCGTCACTCAGGCAAGAAAAAAAGAAAAAAAATACAAAAGCCTTTTGTATGTTAGGAGATCAATTCCTTGGACCTGTCCAAAGCACCTACACGACCGAACTTGGTTAAACCTTATCGATATGAAAATGGTTACAACAGTAAAAGACGTATCTGTAAAAGTATCTAGGCTATATGAGCAGTTTACCGATTTTACAAACGCACATAGACCGGTCCTGGTATTATTGTTCTCGGTCTTTTATGAACTCCCGGGTAGGCCTATATATTCGTATGGCTACAGTTCATGCAAATAGTCTACTGGGAGAGGAAAGTGATTTGCACCATGGAATCCCAATTTGATTCAAACTGTTTTAATACAGAGTTTACTCCTGGGTCCTGATAAGTGCATTTTGGGAAAAAATGCAAACTCCTTTTCAGTGCAATACAGCTTTTCAGTCACAATTCAATTATTGATGACTGACTGTATGTTGCTGTCACATCAGACCAAATTAATTGCAGTTACCAACACTCAAATGTAGCCTAGGCTATTAATACGCATAGCCTAAATTACTTAAAATCTCAAGCGTTTTAATAATGTTAATAAAATATTCGGTCAAGTGTGTATTATCTGGGAAGTAGTCTATGATGCATCATCACCTTTGTGTACAACACATGATTAGACAGAAACATGGAGGAATGTGCACATCCCAGACAAATGAACTGCAAAAACATCACTGACAAGACTCATTACATCATTCAACAAAGACACAACACACCTCACTCATCATGTGATAAGTAGACCAAGGTAGTGTGTTTCCCCCATTCAACAATATGCTCCTACCCACAATAGTATGAATGTTATGACAAAAATCCCACTCCCTGAATTTAAATGGGTTTCCCATTCAAGCTCACCAAAGGATGGCAGACCTTTACTATTCCTTGTGTGCTTTCAATATGAATAATATATAATTAAAACCTCAATGTTTTGGGGGGGGGGGGTGATATGT
This sequence comes from Oncorhynchus masou masou, assembly GCF_036934945.1. Taxonomy (NCBI): domain Eukaryota; kingdom Metazoa; phylum Chordata; class Actinopteri; order Salmoniformes; family Salmonidae; genus Oncorhynchus; species Oncorhynchus masou. The sequence continues at coordinate 38,384,430 of NC_088222.1, read as the reverse complement.
CTGAAAACATAGAATGTAGGCTAACTCACCCAACACTGAATCACTGATTTCCAAGAGATCCATGTCAGTTATTGCATTTTCTGTGAGAGAAAAAAGATGTCTATCAATGTGTCACAAATTGTTGGAGGACAATGCTGCACACAGCACTGTGTGATCTCCTGTAGACTACATTATTGCCCAAATGTAAGCTAGAGAGCAGGGATGATAGGCCCAGTCCTGGCCATTCTGCCACTCTCAGTCAAACAAAACAATTTGCTGCCCCATGCAAAAATGGAATTGTCCTGTAAGCAAAATGACGTTGAAAAGACGTCTAAAACATTTCAGGCGTTGAAGTTACGTTAAATTTAGGTTCTTAATGAAAGGTGAAAATATGTATTTTCCAGAAGGTTAAAATAGGCATTTCCAGACGTTGAAAAATAAGCATTTAAACAGACATCGAAATCAGGTTCATTTTATGTTCTCAAAAGAAAGCTGAAAATACATAAACTCAGCAAAAAAGAAACTTCCCCTTTTCAGGACCCTGTGTTTCAAAGATAATTCGTAAAAATCCAACTAACTTCACAGATCTTCATTGTAAAGGGTTTAAACACTGTTCCCCATGCTTGTTCGATGAACCATAAACAATTAATGAACATGAGTCGGTGGAACAGTCATTAAGACACTAACAGCTTACAGATGGTAGGCAATTAAGGTCACAGTTATGAAAACTTAGGACACTAAAGAGGCCTTTCTACTGACTCTGAAAAACACCAAAAGAAAGATGCCTAGACTCCCTGATCATCCACGTGAACGCATCTTAGGCATGCTGCAAGGAGGCATGAGGACTGCAGATGTGGCCAGGGCAATAAATTGCAATGTCCGTACTGTGAGACGCCTAAGACAGTGCTACAGGGAGACAGGATGGACAGCTGATCGTCCTCGCAGTGGAAGACCACGTGTAACAACATCTGCACAGGATCGGTACATCCTAACATCACACCTGCAGGAAAGGTACAGGATGGCAACAACAACTGCCCGAATTACACCAGGAACACTCAATCCCTCCATCAGTGCTCAGACTGTACACAAAAGTGTTGTAAGGCAGGTCCTCACCAGACATCACTGGCAAAAACGTCGCCTATGGGCACAAACCCACCGTCGCTGGACCAGACAGGACTGGCAAAAAGTGCTCTTCCCTGACGAGTCACGTTTTTTTCTCGCCAGGGGTGATGGTCGGATTCGCATTTATCGTCGAAGGAATGAGCGTTACACCGAGGCCTGTACTCTGGAGCAGGATTGATTTGCAGGTGGAGGGTCCGTCATGTTCTGGGGGCGATCATCGAACTGAGCTTGTTGTCATTGCAGGCAATCTCAACGCTGTGCGTTACAGGGAAGACATCCTCCTCCCTCATGTGGTACCCTTCCTGCAGGCTCATCCTGACATGACCCTCCAGCATGACAATGCCACCAGCCATACTGCTCATTCTGTGCATGATTTCCTGCAAGACAGGAATGTCAGTGTTCTGTCATGACCACCGAAGAGCCCAGATTGAATCCCATTGAGCATGTCTGGGACCTGTTGGTTCGGATGGTGAACATGGGCTAGGGCCATTCCAGGCGCCTTGGTGGAAGACTGGAGTAACATCTCACAGCAAGAATGGGCAAATCTGGTGCAGTCCATGAGGAGGAGATGCACTGCAGCACTTAATGCAGCTGGTGGCCACACCAGATGATGACTGTTATTTTTGATCCCCCTTTGTTCAGGGACACATTATTCCATTACTGTTAATCACTTGTCTGTGGAACTTGTTCAGTTATTGTCTCAGTTGTTGAATCTTTTTTTGTTATTATTGTTTAATTTTACCCCTTTTCTCCCCAATTTCGAGGTATCCAAATGTTTTTAGTAGCTACTATCTTGTCTCATCGCTACAACTCCCGTACGGGCTCGGGAGAGACGAAGGTTGAAAGTCATGCGTCCTCTACACAACCCAACCAAGCCGCACTGCTTCTTAACACAGCGCGCATCCAACCCGGAAGCACCGTGCACCTGGCAACCTTGGTTAGCGTGCACTGCGCCCGGCCCGCCACAGGAGTCACTGGTGCACAATGAGACAAGGATATCCCTACCGGCCAAGTCCTCCCTAACCCGGACGACGCTAGGCCAATTGTGCGTCGCCCCACGGACCGGTCGCGGCCGATTACGACAGAGCCTGGGCCCTTAACCACTGCGCTACCCGGGAGGTCAGTTGTTGAATCTTATATTCATACAAATATTTACACATGTTAAGTTTGCTGAAAATAAACGCAGTTGACAGTGAGAGGACGTTTCTTTTTTTGCTGAGTTTATTTTCCGACAATTGAAATCTGTTTGCTTTTCGGTTCTGAATTAAAGTTGAAAATATGTAATTTATAGACATCCGTTTTGACTAAATCAAGGCCGGTCCAGACCGGATCAAACATAGATAATGTCGCTAATCACATAATTATTTCCAAAAACAATGGCAATTTCGCAAAACCAGTGGCATTTGGGCTTTTTAGTGCTGATGGCACTGCTTAGCACAGGGCGGACAGATTTATTTTTTTACCCCTTTTTCTCCCCAATTTCGTGGTATCCAAGTGGTAGTTACAGTCTTGTCCCATCACTTGCAACTCCTGTACGGACTCGGGAGTGGTGAAGGTCGAGAGCCGTGTGTCCTCCGATACACAACCCAAACAAGCCGGAATGCCTCTTGACACAATGCCCACTTAACCCAGAAGCCAGCCGCACCAATGTGTCAGAGGAAACACAGTACACCTGGTAACTGTGTCAGTGTGCACTGCGCCCAGCCCGCCACAGGAGTCGCTAGTGCGCGATGGGACAAGGACATCCCTGCCGGCCAAACCCTCCCCTAACCCGGACGACGCTGGACCAATTGTGCGTCGCCCCATGGGTCTCACAGTCTCGGCCCGGGCTGGACTCAAACCCAGAATCTCTAGAGGCACAGCGATGCAGTGCCTTAGTCCACTGCACCTCTCAGGAGGCGAGCAGCACCCACTTCGTCAAAGGCAGGGGCGCAACATATTTTGCGTGCCCATTCCTCTCCATGGTGCTGTTGGAGAAGCGCATCGCTGTGGCTCTCATCCAACGTTCCGTAAAAAATTCCAACATAAATCCTGGAGCAGATATAGCTCACAGTGAATTCGGAAAGTATTCAGGCCACTTGACTTTTCCAACATTGTTATATTGCAGCCTCATTCTAAAATTGATTAAATAGTCGCCCCCCCCCCTCTCAGCAATCTACACACAATACCCCATAATTACAAAGGAAAAACAGGTTTGACATTTTTGCAAATGTATTTAAAAAATAAATAAATAAATATCACCTTTACAAAAGTATTCAGACCTTTTACTCAGTACTTTGTTGATGCCCCTTTGGCAGTGATTACAGCATCAAGTATTTTTGGGTATGACACTACAAGCTTGGCATACAAGCTGCACAGCTATTTTCAGGTCTCTCCAGACATGTTCGATTGGGTTCAAGTTCAGGCTCTGGCTGGGCCACCCAAGGACATTCAGAGACTTGTCCCGAACCCACTCCTGCGTTGTCTTCGCTGTGTGCTTAGGGTCGTTGTCCTGCTGGAAGGTGTACCTTCGCCCCAGTCTGAGGTCCAGAGTGCTCGGGAGCAGGTTTTCATCAAGGATCTCTCTGTACTTTGCTCTATTCATCTTTCCCTCGATCCTCGTCTCCCAATTCCTACAGCTGAAAAAGATCCCCATAGCATGATGCTGTCACCACTATGCTTCACCGTAAGGATGGTATTGGCCAGGTGATGAGCGGTGACTGGTTTCCTCCAGATGTGACGCTTGACGATGAAAATTATTTCTTTAATCCATTTTAGAATAAGGCTGTAATGTAACAAAATGTGGAAAAAGTCATGGGGTCTGAATACTTTCCGAATGCACTATATAGTAGAAGTAGTATTTGGCACAGACTGACAGCGACATCTTATTTCCACATCCACAGATGTTGGTTTTTGGTCCGGACCGCAGCAAATCTGAACCAAAAAGACGTCTATGTTTGGGCCAAAACAAGGCTGGTCCAGACCGGACTAAATTTGATTGGTTCAGATTTGGTCCTGACCAAAATCCAACATCCGTTGATGTCGGTCTGTGCTTACTGAGGTGTAGCCTACAGTGTGGAATGACATTTTATTTTATGAATGCCCATCTGTGGTTGGCCTACAGTTGGTAAAACCCCAAAAAAAGACTAACAAAATACTTCTGCATTGGTCTGTGCTTACTGGGGCGTAAACCTACAATATCAGCCACAATGGCATTTTATGAATGCCCATCCATGTGGTAGGTCTACCGTTTGGAAAACAGGTAGTTGCATTGGTTTTATTAGTCCTGATTACAGTGAATAATTCATTAGATCATTTTTTGGACGGAACGTTGGTAGGAAAATCGTGTTTGGGAATGGACAAGCGCCCCTGCCATTGACAAAGTGGGCACTGCTTATCACAAGGCGACATTGGCGCTAAAAAAGGCCATATGCCACTGGTTGATTGAAATTATCATTGTTTTTGGGAAGAATTATGTGAGGTTGGAGGTGTTGGAAAATGCCGCCCTAGTCAATCGAATTGACGGAATGAGCGGGCTGGTCCTGGGGATGCTGTTTGGCGTAAAACGTGCACCACTGTGTGGTGGAAATATGAACTGTAATGGGGCCTGAAAAGAATGTTGTGCCCTCTTTAAAAGTTTGAGAGCTATGTAAACCCGGGATTTACATTGTTCAACCATCTATTCATAGTGGTTATGAATTTGGATGCAAGCTGCGCATTATTGAACTCACCGAGAAAGCTCTGTGCGCATTCTGTAAACCCGATGAGATGGATCCATTCCGCCACCTCCTCCGGACTCCAGTGTTCGATTGAGATCATTGTAAATTGTTTTCTTCAGATCTCACCGTCATTCCTCCCTTCAAAGGAACAAAGTGTTACATAACGGTATAAGCCTACGGTCCGGTTCCTTTGTTGTGCAATACCGATAAACTAGGCTACAGATAAGGTTAACAAAAATGTTGCCAGCTCAGATGCAACGTTTTAAATCGCCATTGAAATGGCGTAAACTGTCACATGTTGTCACTAGTGCAGTCAATTACCGTGTAACTCCTATTTTTCAAAAGGCACGCAAATGGGGAATGGGCATGTAAGTCAACAATAGAAGCCCTCCCTCCCTATGCTACTTTTAGTCTTCCAAAAGAACGCCCCGGTGTAACACTATTTTCAACAATTGTATTTCGTGACCACATAAATACGCCTCGTGCGTGCACACCTTGTAAAATGTACCATCGTTTCTCAGCAGTAAAAGCTAACAAATCCACATTTTTCCTAGCATTGTCAAGAGCTGGGATTGCTGCACAATGCTCACCTCGCCAGGTAGAGGGTTGGAGCCTGAGAGAACGCTAAGAGTTCGGTGCATTGTATATAGTGTAGTTTTACAGCCCCACTGTATTTGCCAACTCCTTCATAGCCCCTGACATGATGAAAATGTACTCATACCATGCATCATCGCAGTCCCTTGAAATGTATGATATATGGAACCATTCATATATACACAATTAATACAAAAATAAAAGGCTACTAGTATGTTGCCTTTCTTGAAGTTCATGACTTAATCTGGAGAGCCCCTGGCCTCAATGTTAACATCATGTAAATCAAACTGTTGTATGAGTATGACATGTTAATTTCTGTTCATTCTCACTTTAAAGATATGTAGACATAGTACATGTAGTATTTTATTTTACCTTTATTTAACTAGGCAAATCAATTAAGAACAAATTCTTATTTTCAATGACGGCCTAGGAACAACGGGTTAACTGCCTTGTTCAGGGGTAGAACGACAGATTTTGAACCTTGTCAGCTCGGGGATTCAATCTTACAACCTTTCAGTTACTAGTCCAACACTCTAACCACTAGGCTACGCTGAAGTAGAAGGGTCAGGAAGGTTACTTTCTAAATGTAATCAGTTACTGTTTACCTGTCAAATTATAATCAGTACAATAACCTTGTTACTTTTGGATTACTTTTCCTTTAAGAGGCAATAAGAATTAGTTCTGAACTGACTTGCCTAGTTAAATAAAAAGGTTCAATTTGATTTAAATTATTAAACTAAAAAAAGATCCATCAAAAGCATTTGCTGTGTCATGGTGGTCAGGCTTACTCATGTTGAACAAACTTAAACTTGCACCTTTTTTCAATGCTGAATCAAATGTAATTGAGAAAACAGTAGTGCTTAAGCAATTAACGGAATTGTTGGTTATTTTTTGTTTTTTAAACAACTAATTAACCAAGGTCAGTTCGGACGACTGTGTGATCACACTCTCCACAGCCGATGTGAGTAAGACCTTTAAACAGGTCATCATTCACAAGGCTGCAATGCCCGACGGATTACCAGGGCGTGTACTCCGTGCATGCACTGACCAACTGGCAAGTGTCATGTTTCAAGCAGACCACCATAGTCCCTGTGCCCAAGAACACTAAGGTAACCTGCCTAAATGACTACACACCCGTAGTCTGGCTCACATCAACACCATTATCCCAGAAATACACTCCAATTTCCATACCACCCCAACAGATGATGCAATCTCTGTTGCACTCCACACTTCCCTTTCACACATGGACAAAAATAACACCTATGTGAGAATGCTGTTCATTGAATGCTGAGCTGTAGTCAACACCATAGTGCCCTTAAAGCTCATCACTAAGATAAGGACCCTGGGACTAAACAACTCCCTCTGCAACTGGATCATGGACTTCGACAGGCCACCCCAGGTGGTAAGGGTAGGTAACAACACATCCTCAACACGGGGGCCCCTCAGGCGTGCATGCTCAGTCCACTCCTGTACTCCCTGTTCACTCATGACTGCACAGCCAGGCACGACTCAAACACCATCATTAAGTTTGCCAATGACAACAGTGGTAGGTCTGATCACAGACAATGACGAGACAGCATTTAGGGGAGGTCAAGGACCTGGCCGTGTGATGCCACAACAACTTCTCCCTCAACGTGATCTAAGGCTAAGGAGATGATAGTGGACAGGAAAAGGAGGACTGAGCACGCCCCCCATTCTCATCGACGGGGATGTAGTGGAGCAGGTTGAGAGTTAAGTTCCTTGGTGTTCACATCACCAACAAACTTACCTGGTGCAAGCACACCAAGACAGTCGTGAAGAGGGACAAAACCTATTCCTCTTCAGGAGATTGGGCATGGGTCCTCAGAAGGTTCTACAGCTGCACCACTGGTTGCATCACTGCCTGGTATGGCAACTGCTCGGTCTCTGACTGCAAGGCACTAGAGGGCAGTGCGTACGCCCCAGTACATCACTGGGTTCAAGCTTCCTTTCATCCAGGACCTCTATACCAGGGGGTGTCAGAGGAAGGCCCTAAAAATTGCCAAAGACTCTAGCCACCCTAGTCATAGACTGTTTTCTCTGCTACCGCAACGCAAGCGGTACCGGAGCACCAGGTCTAGGGCCAAGAGGCTTCTAAACAGCTTTGGTTAAGAGCTTGTATTCAGCGTATGTGACAAATAACATGTGATTTGACAACATGTAATCTGTTACTCCCCAACTCTGTGTGGTAATGCCATGGTATTCAGCATAATAGTCACTATTCAGCATAAGTATAGTACATGTTTTGGGGCGGGAGGTACCCTATTGGTTAGAGCATTGGGCCAGTAACCGAAAGGCTGACAAGGTAAAAAAAAAAATCTGTCGTTGTGCCCCTGAACAAGGCAGTTAACCCACTGTTCCCCTGAACAAGGCAGTTAACCCACTGTTCCCCTGAACAAGGCAGTTAACCCACTGTTCCCCTGAACAAGGCAGTTAACCCACTGTTCCCCTGAACAAGGCAGTTAACCCACTGTTCCCCTGAACAAGGCAGTTAACACACTGTTCCCCGGTAGGCCATCATCGTAAATAAGAATGTTCTTTATGTAACTAGGCAAGCCAAATAAAGGTTAAATGTTTACAAAATAATATGTAGCAGTGTTCAGCATACACACTTATAATTAGCAGTGAAAATGACACTTACATACAAATAAATAGAGTCAAATATATTATATTTTACACCAAGTGTTTTATTCCGTGAGCATCTGCTCAGGTCACATGACTTACAGTAGCTCGACCCCTCCGAAACCCCCACTGGGGAACGACTATTTTACAAGCCACAGGGTCATAAGGATGACATAACAGGTGGGAGGACATGGTTGAGACAAGGGGGGCAACTGACAGAGCCAACATTTTTGTAGAGGCTGAGGACAAATATAAAAGGTCTAGATAGAGTTACAACACACAATTTTACACTAGAAGGGTTGTAATACTCCCAGGGCTGGCTGGCTAAACAAGAGTGATGCACCCGCAGGCGCTCTTTAACACATGGCACATTCCCAAATTCCTGTATGGTGAAAACGACTGTATCTGCAGCCGACTGGCCTCTGGCCCTCGTCTCCGAGAGAAACACAGCAGGAAGGAACATAAGTGCATGCGAGGGTGGCTTCAGCTACAAACGCCTCCACTTCCTCAGTGATGTAGATATGGGGCAGGTGCAAAAGTGAGAGAGAGCTCATTCCCATTTGTGCCAGCCGTCTGTACAGTAGTAGACTAGAAAGCAGGTGATTTGACGTCTGGGTCACTGGATGGTGGTAGAGGTGCTAATGCAGGGCGGGAGACAGAGCTTTTTCACTTGGGAGCTGGGGGTCCAAACTTTGGCGGGTGAATTGGTCTTCACTCCCCCCTCTCCTCGGTGATGGGACTTAGGCACTGCTGAGGGCATTCACACCGGGCAACACTTTACCTGTGGGCAGAAAGGAACGACACTGCTTTGGAAAAACTCTTCAGCATTACTTAAGTCATCATATTCATGTATGATGTAACTATTGGTAACAGTACCAAAATGTAATTTTGTTCTTTCAAGCCTGCATCCCCTTTAACCTATGTCCAGTTCAAAATCTGTGTGACGCCAGTAAGGATTAGACCGCGATCACTCACCCTCCAGAAGCTCCAGGCTGGCTCCACCTCCTGTGCTGACGTGGCTGACCTTGTCCTCTGTGCCCCATTTGGCGCAGCATGTAGCGGTGTCGCCTCCACCTGGGCATCACCAAGACAACAGGTAGGTAGCATTCAAATCATAGAGATCCTTCACTGTCATAGTGATCCCTCACTACTATAGATGTGAGGAAGAAAAGGTGCTTGGCACCATCTGGCGGTGAGAATGATATCAAGAGTGGATGAACCAAAGCTTCCAATCAAAATGGCAGTGCAATTATAAACTTTAATAAATTATTTTTACCATGATGCGCAAGAGCAGGCTTTGCTTAACAAATTATCTCTATCATATGTGTATTTATTTGCAAAAGTTAGGATTAGGTGCAGGGACAAATGTTTTGGTCATTGTATATAAACACAATGGTCGAGGGTCTTACCGATGATTGTGACGCAGCCTGACTTGGTGACCTCCACCACTTTGTCCATCAGGCCCTTGGTTCCTTTGGCGAAGTTCTCAAACTCAAACACACCCACGGGGCCGTTCCACACGATCTGCTTGGCTCTGCCTACAGCCTCAGCGAAGTGCTTGTTGCTCTCTGGTCCACAGTCCAGACCCTGGAGAGAAGAGAGGGTGACATAGGTACACAGAGCTCAACCACAGTTTTGTGTGTTGTTGAGGGTATTCATCTACAGTATTTACATTTAAAAAAATCCTATAATTAATTTGGCTCTCGAAGTGATACAGTATATCAAATTTCTAGCTAGCACAATAACTATGTGAACAATTCCCATAAAAACCCTTCAAGAAGACTATAAAACCCGATCAGCGTTATGTTTATTCGGCATCAAACGGAGGGGAAAAAAACAAATCACGTTGGGATAACACTGGATTTTTCCAATAGGAAGCACTTATTTTTGTATTCTGTAACAAAATGTTTAAAAATGTTTTACATTGCGTGCCCCAATGAACATGACCTAGGTTGCTCTCCTCACCATCCAGCCTGCAGGGATGCCAGCAGCCACGGTTGCGGTGCCAGTCTGGGCATGCTCGTCAAACTTTTCTGCAGTGATGAAGTCGACGGGGAGGTTGATCTTGACCTTGTTCTTCTCCGCCTTGGCCATCAGCTCCTTGACGATCTTGGCACCCTCATCATCGTATAGGGAGTTGCCGATCTGGCAGGGAGGATCACTCATTGTAAGACGTAAACTATAACCGTGATATACACCATAGTCGAACATTAAACAAATGTAACTACATTGTGCAGAGGCACAGGAATTCTGAGTTATATTCATTTAAATAAATGAGGTTAAAATCCTGATTTAAATATAATTTTCCAAAAATGGTGTAACATCTCTCCATTTCTCCCCCCCTCCCTACCGCCTTCTCCCCATCTTCCTCCCTCTCTCTGTTCTCACCTCCATGTTGTTAAGGACCTTGAGGAAGGTGAAGGCCATGCCACCACCAATGATCATCTCATTGACCTGGTCCAACATGTTGTTGATCAGCTGAATCTTGTCCTTGACCTTGGCTCTGCACACAACAACAGACAAACTCTATAAAAACTGTTAAAGATAGCCCAATAATATGAAGCCCATTTATCTAGAATCCATTATAAAACACTTAAGAGGAGTTATAATGTATACATGGTAAAACATTCTAGTTGAGGAAGATAGTCATATTGGGACAGAAAAGTTTGTTGTAGTTGACACTTGTTTCTTTTGTCTCGTGAATTTAGTGCTAAATCCTACCATTTGTCATCCATTGTTGAGAGGCTTGTCATTAGCCAATTCATATCAATGTCCTTTGTCACTGGCAGAGGTCCACCGAGCTGAACTGGGTAAAAATCTTTGAAAATACAGAACTGTGGCAGTGAAAGAACCTGATTGGCTGCACTCTGAGACACTGATTGGACATGGCGGTTGCACAATGCCCAGCTGAAATGGGCTCCAACACTGAGCCAATTTCAACATGTGAGCAATGGTAGTTAGCAGTGTTTAGTTTTCCCACTGTGCTAGGCTGTAAAGTGCTCAGTCACAGGAGGTTGGTGGCACCTTAATTGTGGAGGACGGGCTCGTGGTCATGGCTGGAGCAGAAGGAGTAGGATAGTATCAAGTCCATCAAACACAGTTTGATACCATTCACTTCGTTCCAGCCATTATTAAGAGCTGTTCTCCCCTCAGCAGCCACCGCTGTGCTCAGTAGTAGGAAAAGACAGTACGGTCACACAGATTGAGATATTACACAACACGTTTAAGGTCTCAATTCCTGGACTGCCTTCTGTGTATTAAAAAATATATTTAAAAATCCTGCACTTGAGAATGATACTACAACAGCCCAAGGATGATGTATCAACTGAGAGAGAGAGAGTGAATGAGTGGTCGAGAGAATAGAAAGAGAGCAACAGTGAGAAATATTTAAGTGAGGTTGCATGGCTTTCATTGTGCATATAATATGACCAGACCAGTCTATTTTAGCTGGATTAACCAGTTGAAGAGCCAGTCCCCAGTAGTGATACCATAGAAGTAGATGCAGGTCTCTGGGTACTTTATTCTTAACTCATCACAGAGCTATCCCTGCCCTGTTGACAATCAGTGACACGGTAAACTAAAGCATCAAACGGTCTTTTGACCAGTTACTTACCCTCCGAGGATGGCCAGGAAGGGCCTGGCTGGTTTCTCCAGAGCCATGGCAAAGTAGTCAAGCTCCTTCTTCATCAGGAAGCCTGCGGCCTTCTGGGACAGGTTCACTCCAACCATGGAGCTGGGGGAAGAGAAAGAAATCACTTTCTATTATTTTTGTAATTATTAAAAAAAAAAAAAATCTTTCTAGGAGATGACAGGAAGGGACAAAGTATTTTAAAAATGAAAGTATAGGAGAAAGGGATTGGCAATAAGTGACGGCTTCTAAGTTTCATTAAAACAGCAGATACCAAAAGATCAGAGTTTATGCTTGACTCCTGCACAGAATGTGTGGTGACCCCAACCTGTGGGCTCTGTGTGCTGTGCCGAAAGCATCGTTGACGTAGACGTCTCCCAGTTTGGACAGAGAGGCTCTGAAGGAATCAATTTGCTCCTGGGTGGCTTTGGTCTAGAAGATAAAGGAGAGAATAGACAGGTTACTACCAGCAGGAGCGGTTTACACACCTATCAGACAGAACTGCACGGCCTATTGTGCAGCAAACAGAGGCCAAATTTATTCATATTGATGACAGCAATTAATAAATACTACATGGGATGATATAAAATAAGCCATTTTCCACATTCATCAATATAGCCCATATCATCTATCCATGTTCCGCAACTGTATTAAGGGTTTATAATACGAGTCAGAACACTTGGTGTGGCACCAAGGAGCGTAGTGATATGAGACAATTCAGAGGCTCGACACACAAGGCACAATTCAAAACCAGGCAAAAGCTGGTGTATTTCTTAAATCAAAAAGGTGAGTTATAGAAATGGTCCAAACGTGGTCCAATCATTTGAGTGGTCTTTGTTGTGGCGAATTGGGTGCTGGCAGCTGCAACCTTTTGGGAGGCGAGACTAGTTTCCACGGTTGTTAGTCATACATCCTTCTTCCTCTCTGGTTCTGAATGTTTCCCATAATCGTCCCCATATGAAAATGGATTCACTCACCGAGTTTGTGGGTTCCTGGTAGTTGAGCGCACAGCACTCATCATCCATCTCCTGCTCAGAATCCCACCACCACTCTTCTTCTTGAGTGCCCTGGGCCTTCTGCAGTGCACTGGGGTCACACTCACAGGCATCATGGTTAACACCAACATGTGATGGACAGGTCTGAGACACTTCATTCTTGTGAGATTTACCAAGACAGTCTGTCTGATTAATCACAGAGATGAAATATGATTGGGTGTCGGCCTGGCTGTGACCATCTATTAATGTGCTGGTCTGGCAGCTTACATCTTGAGAAACAGTTGAAGACTCCCCAGTCTGGGTTTGTTCATCTTGACCCTCAGTTACCTGCACGAGTTCTACCACTTTGGCTTGAAGCTCACCCTTCTCCCGCTTCAGGTTCTCAATGCGCTCTCTCTGGACTGTGCATTCTTCATTGAGGTCTTCAATCTCTTCTCGAAGACACTTTTTCTCCTCTTCAGTTTTGCAGAGGAGATCTTGAAAAATCTTTAGCCTCCTCTTCAACTCTTCAGCTTCATCATGTGGAGCACATTTTCTTCTAGTTACCCATTTCAAAGTTTGCAGCTCCTGCAAAGTCTCGCTCCAATACTTCTCCAGCTTGGCGGCTCGCTGTTGCTCTTTCTGTAGAACGACTCCTTGTTTCAGCAGGCTTTCTTCTGCCTTCTTTCTTTTCTCAGCTTCGGCAGTTAGCTGAGCCTTTAGCTCATTTGCCCCATTATCTGGCTTGCTGACAGAAACTTGGCCTTCTTGCACAAACCCTTCTTCCTCAGGGGACTGGATGATTAAGTGTCCATTCTCCATGCTGACAATACACTGTAGAGTACCACTATTGGCCAAAGCATCTGGTTCTGCTTGCCAGGCTTTTTGGTGCACATCTAGCGCCACATCCATCATGTTATTTAGAGCTTTCCAGAGCTCCTTTGACCCTTTATCCATTTCACATCTCTGGACACCTGGTGGTTTCTTCAGGATGTTTAGGAGGAGCTCCCTTTGAGCTTCTGGCAGTACTTCTATGCCTTCTCCCTGCAGCCATGGAACAGTGAGGGGGACCTGTCATCCATCCATGAATGTCTGCAATTATTTTGGTGCAAATGTGTGAGCGCTCCGAATTCTCTCATGCACTACACCTCTAGGCCACCAGATAAAGCTGTGCCTGTATTACCTCCACCGGTGCGGCAGAACACTGGGTGTGACATAGGGTTGCAAAGGGTCGGAAACCTTCCGGTAAATGCCCAGACATTTTCCATGGGAAGTTATGCTTAAATTCATCATAAAAGTTAGCTTAAAACAGTGAACATTTTTTTTTGTAGGATGCACATAAGGTAATTCTAGGTATTGTGGCTTATTTTGGTTAAACTACCCCATGGTCCTCCTGGAATAAGTTTTTGACTCGATGGAGGAACGTAGTCAGAGAAATGCTGATGAACGTTTTGCTTGAGCTGTGTATTCAACTGGTTCTCCTCTGATGCTCACAGGCAATGTGTATTGGAAGAGATTTCTGAATGTTCTTCGCCCAACATACACCCCTCCAACCAGACATGCTTAATCTACTCATTTGCTGGATGCAGAGTTCAAGTGCAGGTCAAGCAAATCATAGAGAAAGCAGACTGTATTGCAATCATCTCTGATGGGTGGTCAAATGTTCATGGGCAAGGAATAATTAACTACATCATCTCCGCCCCTCAACCAGCATTCTACAAGAGCACAGACACAAGGGACAACAGACACATTGGTCTCTACATTGCAGATGAGCTGAAGGCAGTCATCAATGACCTTGGACCACAGAAGGTATTGCATTGATGACAGACAATGCTGTGAACATGAATGCTGCTTGTTCTAAAGTGGAGAAGTCATACCCTCACATCACACCCATTGGCTGTGCTGCTCATGCATTGAATCTGCGCCTCAAGGACTTCATGGCACTGAAAACAATGGACACACTCTACAAGAGAGCCAAGGAAATAGTTCGGTATGTGAAGGGTCATCAAGATATAGCAGCAATCTACCTCACCAAGAAAAGTGAGAAGAATAAGAGCACCACATTGAATCTGCCCAGCAACACCTGTTGGGATGGTGTTGTCATCATGTTTGACAGTCTCCTGGAGGGGGAGGAGTCTCTCCAGGAAATGGCCATATCAGTCTGCCGATATGGACAGCCCCATCAAGAGGATCCTCCTGGATGATGTATTTTGGGAGAGAGTGGTAAGCAGCCTGAAACCTACAGCAGTAGCCATTGCATGGATTGAGGGAGACAATGCCATCATGTCTGCTTGCAGATGTAAGGGAAGAAATCCATACTGCCCTGCCCACTTCACTGTTGCTCCAAGCAGACGAAACTGCAGTTCTGAAATACATCAAAAAGTATGAAGACTTCTGCCTGAAGCCCATACACGCTGCAGCGTACATGTTGGACCCCAAGTATACTGGCAAGAGCATCCTGTCTGGTGCAGAGATCAAAGCTTATGGTGTCATCACTACAGTGTCTCGCCACCTTGGCCTGGATGAGGGCAAGGCTTTGGAATGGAGATGCAATATGGCAGTCGTGCCAACAGATCTCGTCAGCCACCTGGTGGAAGGGACTTTGTGGATCTGAGGCTCTTTCCCCCATTGCCTACATCATCCTCCAAATCCCACCAACATCAGCCACCTCAGAGCATAACTGGTCCTTGTTTGGGACACGCACGCAACAGGCTGACCAATACAAGGGTTGAAAAATTGGTGGCCATCAGGGCAAATTTTATGCTTTTTGAGCCTGACAACGAGCCATCCTCAACAAGGTTGGAAAGTGACAGTGAAGATGAGGCCTCAGTCTGATGTTCAAGAGGTGGACATTGAGGAGGTCCAGGGAAAAGACATGGACACCTGAGAGGAAGACAACCAAAGCTTTAGTTTCTAGACTCAATTTACAGATCTATATTGAAAATATTTTTGGGAGATGTGATGGATCACTGGGGATCATTCAATATTCCCTTTTGTTGTTCAGTGAAATCATGCCATGTGACGAGTCAACTCATTTAATTAAAGTTCAATTCGTAACTAAATAGTTTTTATTTCTATTGGAAGGATTTAATCATTTGCAATTATGTCTACTTATGATAAGGTTTATGTTTGTCTCCATATGGTAAACATATCCAATGCAAAAAAACATCTACATTTAAATCATATTAATATTAATTTGCATATAATTCCGTTAATTCCACAATATTCCCGTTAATTCCCACGGAAAGTTTCCACCTCTGAATATTCCCCAAAATGTGCAACCCTAGTGTGACATAGAAGTGTAGTGATGCAAGACAATTCAGAGGCTCACACACACACCACAGAATAAAGGTACCAAATAAAGGGTGGTTTACACAAATGGTCAAACGCTGGGCTCCACTTAGAGCATTAGTGAACATTAGCGCTGAGCGATTAACCGAATGTGTTCTTTTTCGGTTTTTAAAGACTACTAAGTGACCGACGTCGGGTCAATTATTTATATTCCATTTAGTTTGTTTTGTCTGTGAGCTCAATGCGCAGTTTCTGTAGAGAGAAATCAGATACAGCCTGAACTGTGCATGTAGTAGGATGTTGTAGTTTCCAACAGGCAAACATTCTACAGTTTAGCGCAAAAACAAAAAGTGTTAATTATTTACAATGACCATAATCCATTACACACACGCCTACTTATCCAGTCTGTGTGGAGCACTGAGCTATAATACCAACGGTGTGGAGCAGGCAGAGTTTGAGAGAAGGGGTGATCGAGAGGGATAGAAAGCAGTTGCTTCGCGAGGTTTCTCTACATGAAAATATATATCTTAAGTGATTGATAGTTGTAATTCAAAGTACTGCTGAATACCTACTAAAATGGTGATTTTGTTAGACAGCATAGAAGTAGCAGCTCTATAGATATGAGATGACTTGGAATGAAATAAAAGTATTAAAGTAATTTGTGGTTAATAAGTGGTTATGGGATGTCACTACCATTCCTTACATTTTAAAACTTCTATTAATTGTTTCATTCTATGTGACAGCATTCAGCCCAAATAATACATAGTGCATTTAATGTCAAAAATGATCATTGAAACCAAAAACCGTAATTTTGTAATAATCTAAACCAACCTCAAAAAAATCTCTAGTCGCTCAGCACTACTGAACATAAACTCAAAGGGGAAGTTCTGTATTTTACAACCTAATACTAATGTTAGAGGGTCCCTCACTCTGAAAGTAGTCTACGGGCCAGAAGACTGTAAACCCATGGTTCGTTTTTCTTTGAACAGCCAATTCTAGATAGTGTATCTATAGGAGCACGTGGTGAATATACTGCAGTGATGCCAGGGGAGTGGACTGCATGACGAGGGTACTGTAAGTACTTTATAATAACGTGTCTACTGACCTTTAACAGCAAAGTTCTTGACACTTTCACAGAAAGGTCACAGAAAGGTCATGGCTGATCTATGGTGTCCCATCCAAATGCCAGGAGTTTGCACAAGTACAGTAGTCCAGGTCATCATAGACCATGCCCTTAACCACAGAGCTGGGATCGGATTACACTATCCCCCAATCCTATCCTCAAGCATTAGATGAATGAAAAAGATCTGACCCTGAATCAGCAGTTAGGGGTAACATCTAGACTTACCTACTCTGTCACCTGCCACCCCCCAGCCATCGAGGGATTTTGTGAAAGGTCGACAGCTACCCCCCTTCCCAATCTCCTCCCTCTTTAAAGGATTGCATATCAGCCAGGGCTCACAAGACAAGAAACGAATAACACTAGACCCGAGACAACCCACTGCCCTTCACTCAAATGTCAGCAGGTCAGGGCTGCATCTCAGGTAAATGAGAGGAGATGGAGAAGTAGAGGTAGAATCCTGGCCATTGATACAGGCAGGCACAGATACTACAGGAAACTCATCCTATAAACCTATGCATTTACATAATACTCTCAGTGGTGCAACCTTCTTAAGAGCTGCTAACAGTTTTAGTATGGATGTACTCAGTGGCTCAGTAATTTGTGGCTGTACTCCACAAACAGATGAGATGCCATTTTCTGTACATTGGTCTCCAAATTACAAAATACCTGCTTTTCAGGTCAGATGGCTGACTGAAGCGTCATTATTTTGCAGCTTGGCTCTATTTTCATCTGTGATGCCTTTAGCAGCTCTGCTGACGCCAACACCACAGGAGTGACAGTTGCAGCTTGGGCCTCTGCAGGGTAGGAGCCCTCATTTTATGTCAATCGAAAGGGCCTCTGGGAATGGCTACTGCAGTCGTTGACCAACCTTGTTTCCGGAGGCGTCCTTGCCCTTGCCCTCCTCTGCAACGTGGAACCTCAGGTTCTCCAGGAGGATGACTGAACCGGCGGCAGGGTCAGCACAGGCCTTCTCTACGTCGGGACCTACGCAGTCCTTCAGGAAGTGCACGTCCCTGAAAATGGGTGTAACACATGCACGATGAGTACTTTATTCAGACACCTCACTGAAACATTGTCAGTTGAGAGAACCAAAGTGTGTCAATAGAGATCATACCAATTCATTCATTGGTACAACTCAGTCAATGGCACAGTAACACACATACTAGAGTTATATTTCACTCGCAGCATGGTAATAGCCAGCTATGCCATGAGGTCTCACTCACTTGCCCAGCAGGCTCTTGAGCTCGGCAGCCACAGGCTTCAGGGAGAATTTGTCAGGCATGGGGTTCCCATCAGGACGACCCAAGTGGCTCATCAGCACCACAGCCTTGGCCCCATGGTCAAGACAGTGCTTGATGGTGGGGACAGCAGCCTTGATCCTGGAATACACAGGCACACAGTATGAGCAAAGGATGGAATCGGGCTCCTATAGAATAAACTAGTAGCACTTGGTCTAATCATGTGTATTAGTTACTGAATATGATAAAATGAAAACAAGCTCATTATTACCTCTGGTTGTTCGTTATGTTGTGGTCCTTCATTGGCACATTGAAATCAACCCTGCAAAAGACATTTATAACATTCAGCTTTGGGCACAGTAATACTAAGTGTTTTGAGCATTATAAAAATGTATGGTTGAAAAGAAAGGGTATATTACTGGAAACTACATTTACCAGGAAACTACTAGAATTTTGGTATCTTTTAAGGATTTTATGTAACCTATCACAAGACATCTCGTGGCCCTTTTGGGTGTCCAATCAGCTCTGGCCCTCTGTGTGGCCTTATCACATGTCAAATATGAAATCATTGAATACATAAAAATAGAATGACAAAGCTGAAAAACATTATCCAAACTATAAATAAGGTTAGTAAATACAATGGGTGTTTAATATGAGGGTTCCAGAATGAAATATCCTTTATATATTTTTACTAAGATTTATTTAACTGTGTCAATATGTATGTCGTCAATGTTTGTGTCAAACTGGTGGCAATTGTCAAAAAGTCAATAACTTATACAGTTGCAGAGATAATTGAAAATAATTCCATTGTTGATTAGATGTTCCCTCAAACCATATTGTCTATCTACTGTATAATAGAATACTATAAAAAAAATTAAAAAGTTATTCCAGTATAAATTACCAAACTTACGATGGATTTTCTCATAAGAACCAAAATTACTGAAGATTCTGGTAACTTTGGTAAATTACCAGTGGCTTTGCAACCCTTATAAAACGTGTCCATGACACTGGGCTTAGTATTGAATGGAAATTATTCAACAGCCAAACACTTTCCTGTATGACGCACACAGTGACATGAGAACATGCTGCATCCCTCATTCTCCTGCCCATTACCTAACTCCATTCCCCTCTCGGTTTCTCCTCCGGCCCACTTGATGCAGTGAAGTGCAGGATCAGGCAATGTGTGCCACAACCGTACTCTATTGTACTAGAACCCTACGGTCAGCATAGGGGAAGAATGACACTGCTATGGAATGCCTTTGTTAGCAATGACCCCTTCAAAATGGGTAAATGGGAACAATTCACAGCCGCACTAGTGATGCCCTTGTAATAGGCTACCATTTGTTTAACCTGCACCTTACACTACAGGGCCGTAAAGGCAGGTGTTTTATACGAGGGATAAAAGACTGAAGGTGGAGCAAGGATATGCATATACGCAGAATAAGGCCAGCACATTGGTTGCTTGACAGGCTTGGCACAGGCCTGCCAGACTGTTCGCTCTACCACAGCAAAGTCTCCCATAACAGCCCAAGGTCCTGACAGTCAGTCACAGTTTGTCCTATTCTGCACAAATAAGCAATGCCACTTCATAGAAGTAGGATGTACAGACAGATAGGCATGTTATGGCAAGCCCAGGATGGAATGTGATGAGATATTTTCATAGTAATTTGTCTACCCCAGGGTTTCCCAAACTCAGTCCTGGGGCCCCTGCTGGGTCTACATTTTGGTTTTTACCCTAGCACTACACAGCTTGATTATGAGTTGGTTATTTGAATCAGCTGTGTAGTGCACTAAAGGGGGGTCTTAGGGTTTCCCAAACTCTGTCCTACACTCGCTTTAAGTCATCTGCGTTGATAGGAGTGTGGATTTGACCTTTAGGAAGGAAAAGGCCTAATGCATCTCCTGCAGTCATCATGGGTACATGGAGCTGGGGACTCCAGGATGCCCTATGACATTTAAAAGTGGGTGTCATTTTTCAGTGTACTGAAGCACCCCTGGGAGCCACACATGACAACAATATCTAAGCAAATGTCATCAGCTAAAATGGATAGGATGGTGTTTAAAAGATTAACTAGCTAATTGAACATAAATACAGTAGAGTATCCGCAGCATAGAGCTTTGTACTTTAAATTGGATATCATCTTAATGCAAAATAACTTAAAAATAGTTGCGATTAACATTTTAGGGATGCTTGCATCCATTCTGCAGCACTACTATGGCATGTAATTGGTTTGAATAGGGAAAACGTGAGACAACAACAACTGCCTGTGTTCTGTCACGAGTCGTGGCATGCATCACCTGCTGAAGTACCCAAAATATACCTATTAAAAATGTCACCAAGTAAGACCATTATTACTGTTCCAGCTGGCTGATATGCGTTATTAGGTAGGTAAGTGTAACACAGAAATGTTAGAGCAAGCTTTACTTGGCGATATGTCTTCAATTCCCAACTTGGAAGATAACGTCTTCTAAACTTCCATGTCTTACAGTCGTGGCCAAAAGTTGAGAACGACACAAATATTAATTTTCCCAAAGTTTGCTGCTTCAGTGTCTTGAGATATTTTTGTCAGATGTTAATATGGAATACTGAAGTATAATTACAAGTTTTTCATAAGCGTCAAAGGCTTTTATTGACAGTTACATCTAGTTGACGCAAAGAGTCAATATTTGCAGTGTTGACCCATCTTTTTCAAGACCTCTGCAATAGGCCCTGGCATGCTGTCAATTAACTTCTGGGCCACATCCTGACTGATGTCAGCCCATTCTTGCATAATCAATGCTTGGAGTTTGTCAGAATTTGTGGGTTTTTGTTTGTCCACCCGCCTCTTGAGGATTGACAAATTCTCAACGGGATTAAGGTCTGGGGAGTTTCCTGGCCACGGACCCAAAATATCGATGTTTTGTTCCCCGAGCCACTTATCACTTTTGCCTTATGGAAAGGTGCTCCATCATGCTGGAAAAGGCATTGTTCGTCACCAAACTGTTCCTGGATGGTTGGGAGAAGTTGCTCTCGGAGGATGTGCTGGTACCATTCTTTATTCATGGCTGTGTTCTTAGGTAAAATTGTGAGTGAGCCACTCCCTTGGCTGAGAAGCAACCCCACACATGAATGGTCTCCGGATGCTTTACTGTTGGCATGACACAGGACTGATGGTAGCACTCACCTTGTCTTCTCCGGACAAGCTTTTCTCCGGATGCCCCAAACAATCGGAAAGGGGATTCATCAGAGAAAACGACTTGACCCCAGTCCTCAGCAGTCCAATCCCTGTACCTTTTGCAGAATATCAGTCTGTCCCTGATGTTTTTCCTGGAGAGAAGTGGCTTCTTTGCTGCCCTTCTTGACACCAGGCCATCCTCCAAAAGTCTTTGCCTCACTGTGTGTGCAGATGCACTCACACCCGCTTGCTGCCATTCCTGAGCAAACTCTGTACTGGTGGTGCCCCGATCCCGCAGCTGAATCAACTTGAGACGGTCCTGGAGCTTGATGGACTTTCTTGGGCGCCCTGAAGCCTTCTTCACAACAATTGAACCACCCTCCTTGAAGTTCTTGATGATCCGATAAATGGTTGATTAGGTGCAATCTTACTGGCAGCAATATCCTTGCCTGTGAAGCCCTTTTTGTGCAAAGAAATGATGACGGCACGCGTTTCCTGCCAGGTAAACATGGTTGACAGAGGAAGAACAATGATTCCAAGCACCACCCTCCTTTTGAAGCTTCCAGTCTGTTATTCGAACTCAATCAGCATGACAGAGTGATCTCCAGCCTTGTCCTCGTCAACACTCACATCTGTGTTAACAAGAGACTCACTGACATGTCAGCTGGTCCTTTTGTGGCAGGGCTGAAATGCAGTGGAAATGTTTTTTTTTTATTCAGTTTATTTGTATGGCAAAGAGAGACTTTGCAATTAATTGCAATTCATCTGATCACTCTTCATAACATTCTGGAGCATATGCAAATTGCCATCATACAAATTGAGGCAGCAGACTTTGTGAAAAGTAATACTTGTGTCATTCTCAACTTTTGGCCACGACTATAGTTGCAGGGGGTTCGTTTGAATTGATACATTAAATACATTTGCTCCAAGAAGTAATCCAACGATGTGTACGCACTTTTGACTTTGTGGTGGAAACCAATAATGAATATAAACACTGGATTGCTGATGCTATATATTGGCCATTTAGAGGTTTTGAAGACACGGTCGGGCATATTTGCACTCCTCAGTAGGAGCAGTCCTCCATAGGAATGAATGGAATTTCCACAGTATTTCAATTAAATGTTTAAAGGACAACATTATAAAAACAATATATAAAGACAATTTTATTTAAGTGTGTTTTTGTTGTTGTGCGGACAGTAACATAAGTAATCTCAAAAGAAATTACATTTTTTAATTTGTATTTTATGTTCACATAATATAATAAAAAATATGTAGACATTAATGCATTTCTATAGCTTCAAAAATATTATTTTTTTCCCCACAATGGGGTGGGGGCAAGAGGTGTTTTAAATACAGCACCCCCTCAGTCAAATAGTGCAGGTTTTTCCAAACTCAGTCGTGGGCCCTGAGCTTTGGGACACATCGGAAGTTTGCATTGGTTGGACTCCCTGATAATACACAACCAATACACAGACTCCCGATGTTCTGTCCCAGCTAAAGTAGGGTTAAGGTTGGTTGAAAATTCTCTGTGCTGCGCTTCACATTACCTACCTTATAACGCCAGTCAGCCAGCTGGAGACACGGAACGGGGCGCACATCGCACGTTTTCATTTGCGGAGGCTTTCCAGACAGACAAGCGATGGGCAGAGCAGAGTTCACACATAACTCAGCGTGTTTGCTTGGCCACAACGGAGTACAAAAACATTTTGGAATGTTGCAGATAGAAATGCCATGAATAGAACTGACATCACTCGTGCCCAAATACGCCAAGGTAACCTGTCCAAATGACTATCGCCCCATAGCACTCACATCTGTAGCCATAACATGCTTGAAAGACTGGTCATGGCTCACATCAACACCATCCCAGACACCCCGGATCCACTCCAATTCGCATACCGCAATATCTATTGCACGCCACACTTCCCTTTCCCACCTAGACAAAAGGAAAACCTGTGAGAAAGCTGTTCATTGACTACAGCTCAGCATTCATCACCATAGTGGCCTCCAAGCTCATCACTAAACTAAAGGCCCTTGATTTAAACACCTGCCTCTGCAACTGGACTTCCTGATGGGTCGCCACCAGGTGGTGAGGGTAGGCAACGACATATTCGCCACACTAATCCTCAAAACAGGGGTGCATGCTTAGTCCCCTCCTGTACTTCCTGTTCACCCACGATTGGGTGGATGTGCACGACTCCAACACAATCAATAAGTTTGCCAACGACACAACGGTGGTAGGCCTGATCACCGACGTCGAGACTACAGGGGAGGTCAGAGAGCTAGCAGTATGGTGCCAGTACAAAAATCTCTCCCTCAACGTCAGCAAGAGGAAGGAGCTGATCGTGGACCACAGGAAATGGGGGTCCAAACACACCCCCATTCACATCGACAGGGCTGTAAGTGGACCAGGCAGAGCTTCAAGTTCCTCAGCATCCACATCACTGGAGACCTATAAGATCCACACTTTAGGTCTTTACCTACCCAAAAAGTTGGACCCGTTCCAAAATGGTCCTGGGGCTTCCCCACCCGGACATGCATAAAAAAAATGTAAATATCGAGACATGTTCCAAACAGACCCGAGGACAACTAGACCAGAACCTGGTCAGATCCAGAACCAGTCCGAGTCACTATTAACTGGAGCTGATAAAGCACAAGAGGAGGGAGAGGGGTGCCGCTCAAGCAAGCAGGGGAGGGGCTGTACTATGAGCGAGTGACATGGGAGCAGGGAAGAGGGAGGGAGAGAGAGCAACCAACCAAGACGACTCACACTATAGTTGACTTTTCTTTTTTTTAACCTTTACTTAAAAGGTAGCCTAGTGTCATAGCTGCCATAGCTAGGTTACTTATCATCATCATCAACTATGATTGCATAATACCTGTCTTGGACTGCTATGAACCAGGAGAAGCAAGTTACGCTAGCTAAGGTTAGCTAGCCAGGCTAACTGAGGCTGCAGTGTAGCCTATAGTTACAAATAACTTCATTAAAATATTTAGTAGCAGCCTGCCTAAATGTTGGCTCTTTTTCATTGTAGCCCTTCCTTCTCCTTTTTGTACTGACACTTGCACACTCAATGGACTCAACCCACACATACTACACTGACACTCTAACAAAGACATACATATTGACCCCACACACACACACTTTTCACACGCTGCTGCTGTTACTGTTTATTATCTTTCCTGATTGCCTAGTCACTTTTACCCCTACCTACATGTTACCTCAATCACCTCGTACCCCCAGCCCCGGTAGTCCTTTTATATAGCCTTGTTATTGTATTGTGTTACCCTTTACTTTTTTTGTGCTAATTTTCACTCTGCATTGTTGGGAAAGGGCTCGTAACTAAGCATTTCAGGGAAAAGTCTATTGTGTATTCGTCGCATGTGACAAATAAAATGGGATTTGATTTTTACCCTACCGATGTGAAGTGAGCCATAATAACAAATTAGCCACAATAGTGGAATTTGCAGTTCCCCTTCAAAAAATGACTTATTGAAAGTGATACAAATAATGGAATCATGCCATATTTGGATAACGCTGATTGGAATGTTACATAATTTAAAATTAAACACAATAGTTTGATAATAAACAAAAGAAACAAAATCCCACTGGATGTATTAGACTGCATAATTGCATTGGGGGAATACTTCTGTGCACGGTATAGCCTTACCTATGATTTCCCACAGTCAAAGTCCTGCAATAAGACCTAAGAAGCTAATATGTGTTAACTCTTGAGAATTGTGTTCTGTTGGTGTCACCGATTATGCTATGTTTATTGACAAATTATATAGTTTTTTTTTTTTTTTTTTTACAAATTATGTAACATTCCAACATTGTTTTGCATTATCTAATCCAAATATGTAATGATTTCACTATTTGTATCCATTTGCATCACTTTCAATTAGGGACTTTCATTTTGAAGGCAAACCACACATGTAGGTTGACAGCTGCCAGTGACCATAGCAACAGAGTAGAAATAAATAAATAAATAAATATATATATATATATATAGCTCAGTCGGGAGAGCATGGCGCTTGCAACGCCAAGCGTCGTGGGTTCGATTCCCGCTGGGGCCACCCATATGTAAAAAGTAGTGGCCCCAGCCGACTTGTAAGTCGCTTTGGACAAAAGCGTCTGCTAAATGGGATATATATATTTTTATTTATTTATATATATATATATTTATATATATATATATATTTATATATTTTTATTTATTTATTTATATATATATATATAAAATCAGTGTGAAAAGTGAACAATAACCACAGAAAGTACAGTAGGAAGATGGGCTAAAACTGCTCCTTCAATAGAAATCCCAGATCACACCTGTGGGCGATGTCATGGCATTGTTGGCTAGCTCAGCGCATGCACGTCATCAGGTCTAACAGTCGTCACGCGCCTAACTGCCCATGTGCAGGCCATCAAATCAAAGGCACTCCTTCGATATGGAGTAGTTTGACAAAAATGTGTCCGTTTGTCACTTTCACGAGGTTGGAGTAATAACATGTCCCACTATTTAAACCCCGGCCTGGTCTGTTTCGCAAGCGTTTGCGGAAGTCTTGCAATGTTGCGCCTCTGGGTTTAGAAACTCTGTACAATAACACCATAAGCATGTATAAAACGTATTTACAGTCAATCGAAATTATTAACCCAAAAATAGTTTACAAATAAATAATTAGCATTGTTAGACATGACTCTGTAAATCTATAATGTTAGCCAGCTAACTACCTAGCTCGAGTGGCAAGCTTGGAATCGGTCACATGTAATTAGTTTATAAATAATACATAAACAAACAAAAAACTTGAAATCCCACTGGATGTATTAGACTGCATAATTTAATTGGGGGAATACTTCTATGCACTGTACAGCCTTATATGGATTGTGCACCCATGATACCCATGGGGTATCAGCATATTCAGTGACACGGGGGAAAATCAAGAGATTACACACATATCGTCTTAGCTCTTATTGCAGGACTTTGACTGTGTGAAATCCCCTTCCCAGTCAGCCTATTGTGCATATTCAATATTCAAATTGCACTGTACAGCCTAACCTATGGACAATGCACCCCATGAAATAAGCTAACAGCCTACTCAGTGACACCCACAGAACACAATTCAAGAGTTTACACAAATATTACCCCGGAAATAGAAAACAATGATTTGTATTGTGAGACGTTACTCTGTAAACCTATAATGTTAGACAGCTAACTACACTGAACAAAAATATAAAATGCAACATGGAAAGTGTTGGTCCCATCTTTCATGAGCTAAAATAAAAGATCCCAGAAATGTTCCATACTCACAAAAAGCTTATTTTACTCCAATTTTGTGCACAAATGTTTACATCCCTGTTAGTGAGCATTTCTACTTTTCCCAGATAATCCAGCCACCTGAAAGGTGTGGCATATCAAGAAGCATGATCATTACACAGGTGCATCTTGTGCTGGGAACAATAAAAGGCCACTAAAATGTGCAGTTTTGTCACAACACAATGCCACAGAGGTCTCCTGTTGAGGAAGTGTGCAATTGGCATGCTGACTACAGGAATGTCCACCCCGCCAGAGCTGTTGTCAGATATTGTAATGCTAATTTCTCTACCATAAGCCATCATGTGGGCAAGCGGTTTGCCCACTCTTGGAACAGAGTGCCCAATGGTGGCGGTATGGCTATGGTATGGGCAGACATAAGCTATGGACAACAAGCACAAATGATTTTATTGATGGAAATTTGAATGCACAGAGGTACCATGACAAGATCCTGAGGTCCATTGTCGTGCCATTCATCTGCCGCCATCACCTCATGTTGTTTTGGCATTATAATGCACGGTCCCATGTTGCAAGGCTCTGTACACAATTCCTGGAAGCTGAAAATGTCCGTTTTTTTCATGGCATGTTTAGGATGCTCTGGAACAACATGTAAGACAGCGTGTTCCAGTTCCCACCAATATCCCACAACTTTGCATGGCCATTGAAAAGGAGTGTGACAACATTCCACAGGGCATATTCAACAGCCTGATCAACTCCATGCAAAAGGTGGTGTCGCACTGCATGAGGCAAATGGTGGTCACACCAGATACTAACTGGTTCTGATCCATGTCCCTGACCAACAGATGCAAATCTGTATTCCCAGTAAAGTGAAATCCATAGATTAGGGCCTAATGAATGAATTTAAATGGACTGATTTCCTTATATAAACGGTAACTCGGTAAAATTTTTGAAATTGTTGCGTTTATATGTTTTGTTCAGTATAGCTTGCAAGAGTGGCAAGCTAGGTGATCTGTCACATTGTGGCCTACATGCTGACTGCACATGCATCGCCGGTTTTCAGTAGTTACAACAGCCACAAGGTCAAAATTGGCTATATGATAAGAATTCATTAAAACAAAAATGTCATTTGTTCTTCATTTAAGGTTAGGGTTAGGCAGAAGGTTAGCAGTATGATTAAGATTAAGTTTGAAATAAGATTTGAAATAAGCGGAATTTCTGACTTTGTGGCTATGGTAAATAGTGAGGACAAGTAATACCACGAAGAAACACTAATAATGGTCTGACTAGGCGATATTTTTAAAAGCCAACCAAATGTATATTTTAACTGCAATTAAGTTCAATGTAACTCTTCAATAACAATGTATCGTGAATGTTTCCAAAGCTAAAGTATCAAACGTCTCTCAGTTACTGTCTTGTAACGAATCACAGTGTGATGTCTAATGCTGCGTTCATGACAACTGCGAACTCGGAAAAACGAGTTCGACTAAGGATATCGTTTAACGGTCGTTCAACTCAGAATTACAAGTCGCAAACTCGGGCATATTTTTGAACTTCGACTTTCCGACCTGAAGATCACTGATTTGACCTCGTTTTCCCAGTTGTCTTGAAAGCACCAATAACCCCCTTTCCGATGGCTCAATTCGAACTCACCTCATGATCACGCGCTTCCCCTTCACGTCCACCTTGTCCAGGGTGAGTTTATTTGACAGCGACATTTTTTGATATTTTAGTTGCACCTGCTTTTCTGCCTTTACCTCACTCTGCTGTTGGGTAGTTCCCGAATGAATTCACATTTGCGCAGCAAGGAAGCACTTCGGTTGGGCGGGACGTTACACGCCCATCCACGGTGTATTGGTCCAAAGCTAGTACGGAACTGCTGCATCAGCACTGCCATTGGGTTATGCCAGTGCCAGTCATATGAGCGGTCCTCCATTTAAAACTCAATTTAACGGGAAACGGCGTGTGACGAAAGTCACGTAACGTTTTGCTCGAAGACTATTTTTATTATTTAAAATTAAAATACAATACAAATCATTGTAATGCAATTAAAAAATATACAATATAGAAAAACAAAGAGTATGCAAACATTGCTAACAGCCAGGGGAATACAAACAATACATTATATGAAGACCTTGTAAAAAGTACAAACATTTACATTTTGTGTTGCATTTTTGTTATGAGAAGAAATTGTTTATATATTGTTGAATTTAATTCTAAAAAATAATAGAGGTTTATTGCTAAAAATGTAATTTATGAATATGGAATTTAACAAAAATAACAATGAAGTTTAAGAAGAAGAAAGGCTTTGCATAGTCTTTGCTATATTTTGTAAAACCGAATATCAAATTTTCAAGTAGAAGGGCAAAATTAGCATGTATATAATCAACAGATATTTTGTCACAGCTTCTTGTTACTTTGTTAGTACTTACTCGTAGCTCAAAGTAGCTTATGATTTTTTTTTAACGTATAATAGCTAATAAAGTCAGACACTACTTATATAAGAGAAATACAAAAATAAATGTAAAACAGCCTGCGGATGTTCTTTACAGAATGTACAAGAAATAATATATTTTTCAAACGTTTTAAGATAATGTTTAGTGGGGTAGCACTTGTGGATTAATTTATATGAAAGTTATTTAATCGTATTAGTTCAAAGAAACTTCTGAGAAAGAGACCAGACATTTTTCCAATTAATATTTATTAAAATGCCATTCCAGAAAGATATGACATGTGGGACTTACAACAACATCCCATTGAAATAAGGCATTCTGCTCGAAGTGGCGCTTTCCAGACAACTGAGGTTCTAGAACAGACTTTGAGATACGTTTCCTCCGGTTTGGTTGGTGTGGCTTGAAGCAACGAGTGACGTGATTAAATGGTAGCGCCCATGCTAACAGCGTTCCCTATCTGGTCGTTCTATAGAGCACCGGTTCCGTTCCAAAATGTACTAACGCAGCACAGGGTGTCATGTAAAATCTTTCCCAATCGTCCTGGTTGTGACGTCATGTTGTGAAATTCCTCACAGCCTAAAGATTTTCCCAGTTCAATAATTGCACGCGCGTCTCTTTAATGGCTAAGCTCGTGCAGATGTCTCTCTCACCCTTAAAAACAGTTCTGTGGGCGCGTGCATTTGCTACATCTGCCAATACGGACACGCGCATCAGTGGGTTGATGTAAGATGTTTTGCGATTGCAAAGACTTGGCTCTAGTTTTTCGATTGACAGCCGTCTTGAACAAAGATGCATCTCAAACAGAACATGGGAACATCCGCTGAAGGAAACTATCTACTAGGTAAGTGCTAACTTTCTAAGTCACAAGTCATCACAAGCTGACGTTAGTTTCATTTTACTGTTAAGGGGTCTGCTTCTTGTTTCTTTGTTAGTACTTACTCTTAGCTGAAAGTAGCCCCATGGCTTTTTTACTTATAATAGCTAATAAAGTCAGACACTACTTCTATGATATAATGTCTGGCCGCAAACCAACGTTAAAGGTGCATGCCGCCACCTACTGTGCAAGAGTGTGTGGTCAATCACTATTTACAACATTTCTAAACCCTCCTACCTAACTCAGTACTTCTGAGAAAATAAAAAAAAACAGCCCTACTAACTTCTAATACACCCTCCCCCAAATTCCCTCCAAACCCGTCCAATCTCAATGACCCTACACTTCAATCTTTCCCTCTCTTCAACAATAAAACAGCACATGCTCCACCGTTTCATCGACCATACACAAACCAGTCACATGCTTGCCAACCAGATGTAATGAGGAGTTCAATGTCCGCAATCGGGCAAACATCACCTATTCCTTCCTAATCTGACCTTTGAATCTTGGTCCACCGACCTTTCTTTGGAGGGCATATAAACTCAGCAAAAAAAGAAACATCCCTTTTTCAGGACCCTGTCTTTCAAAGATAAATCGTAAAAATCTAAATAACTTCACGGATCTTCATTGTACAGGGTTTAAACACCATTCCCCATGCTTGTTCAATGAACCATAAACAATTAATGAACATGCACCTGTGGAATGGTCGTTAAGACACTAACAGCTTTCAGATGGTAGACAATTAAGGTCACAGTTATGAAGACTTAAGACACTAAAGAGGCCTTTCTACTGACTCTGAAAAACACCAAAAGAAAGATGCCCAGGGTCCCTGCTCCTCTGTGTGAACGTGCCTTAGGCATGCTGCAAGGAGGCATGAGGACTGGAGATGTAGCCAGGGCAATAAATTGCAATGTCTGTACTGTGAGACGCCTAAGATAGCGCTACAGGGAGACAGGACGGATAGCTGATTGTCCTCGCAGTGGCAGAGCATGTGTAACAACACCTGCACAGCACAGGTACATCCGAACATCACACCTGCCGGACAGGTACAGGATGGCAACAACTGCCCGAGTTACACAAGGAATGCACAATCCGTCCATCAGTGCTCAGACTGTCCGCAATAGGCTGAGAGAGACTGGACTGAGGGGTTGTAGGCCTATTGTAAGGCAGATCCTCACCAGACAACAATGGCAACAAGGTCACCTATGGACACAAACCCACCGTCGCGGGACCAAGACAGGACTGGCAAAAGTACTCTTCACTGACGAGTCGCGGTTTTGTCTCACCAGGAGTGAGGGTCGGATTCGCTTCTATCGTCGAAGGAATAAGCGCCTCACCGAGGCCTGTACTCTGGAGCGGGATCGATTTGGAGGTGGAGGGTCAGAGCATCATCGGACTGAGCTTGTTGTCATTACAGGCAATCTCAACGCTGCGCGTTACAGGGAAGACATCCTCCTCCCTCATGTGGTACCTTTCCTGCAGGCTCATCCTAACATGACCCTCCAGCATGACAATGCCACCAGCCATATGGCCCGTGATTTCCCGCAAGACAGGAATGTCAGTGTTCTGCCATGGCCAGCAAAGAGCCCGGATCTCAATCCCATTGAGCACATCTGGGACCTGTTGAATCAGAGGGTGAGGGCTAGGACCATTCCCCCCAGAAATGTCTGGGAACTTGCAGGTGCCTTGGTGGAAGAGTGGGGTAACATCTCACAGCAAGAAATCTGGTGCAAATCTGGTGCAGTCCATGAGGAGATGCACTGCAGTACTTACTACAGCTGGTGGCCACACCAGATGCTGACTGTTACTTGTGATTTTGACCCCCCTTTGTTCAGGGACACATTATTCCTATTCTGTTAGTCACATGTCTGTGGAACTTGTTCAGTTTTTCTGTTGTTGAATCTTATGTTCATACAAATACTTACACATTTTACGTTTGCTGAAAATAAATGCAGTTGACAGTGAGAGGATGTTTCTTTTTTTGTTGAGTTTACATGCCAGCCCTTGTGCTCAGAGTCCCCATCTCTTCTGCCACACAATGGCCTTGATCTTACCTCTACCCAGTGGAACACTAATATCAATTACATCTAGTTTCAAAGCTCTTTTGGCTAATTGGTCTACAATTTAATTCCCCTCTACACCCGAATGATCTGGGACCCGGCAGAATCTCACTAATACACCCATTCTCTCAATTCTTGATAACATTAATACCTCCAATAGCAGGTCACTCCTATTAGATTTACCAGATAACTATTCTACACAGACCGATAATCTGAACATACTATAATTCTAACAGGTTGTACATCCTCACCTACTGGAGGGCAACTATTATCGCCAACAGTTCAAATGGGTATACTGACAGTTCATCTGACCTGTTTCAGTCTTCCAGAGATTTGAGACTGGGAAGGAGATTCACCTTCCAGCACCTCCCTAAGCATACTGCTAAAGCAGCACTCGAGTGGATTAAGGGGAAACATTAAAGTGTCTTGGAATGGCTAGTCAAAGCCCAGAGCTAACTGTGCGTGTGTGTGTGTGTGTGTGGGGGGGGTAGTAGTATTGATGCACGCCCAAGTTCTGTTTTTAATGTTGTCACATTTCTTGTTCGTTTCACAATAAAAAACATTTTGCGTCAACAAAGCGGTAGGCATAATGTGTAAATCAAATGATACAAGCCCCCCCAGAAATCTATTTTAATTCCTGGTTGTAAGGCAACTAAATAGGAAGAATACCAAGGGGTGTGAATTATTTTGCAAGCCACTGTATAGGGAAGCCCCAATACTAATAGCACTGCCTTGAGGAATACCATTGTCAACTCCATAGGCATCACATAAAATAAATCCTATTTTAACTTGAAGAGCATTTTAAATGAGGCCAAAACCCAGTTATCTCCCACCAATACAACATTGCAGCAACACATGGCAACAGCACATGGTAGCAGCCCAAAACCTGGTACAAACATTACTTTGGAGAGACAACAGCACAAAGGGCAAGAAGGTAGAGACAAACAAATCAGCCACAACTGTCAGGAAGTGTCCATGATTGAGTCTTTGAATGAAGGGATTGAGATAAAACTGTCCAGTTTGAGTCGCAAGCTGCAGCGAACTGAAAAGACGAGCGACCCAGGGATCTTTGTGCTTTCGGGACATTTAACAGAATGTGACTGGCAAAACAGGTGTAGTATGTGGAGGATGAGGGCTGCAGTAGATATCCCAGGGGGGGGGGTGAGGCCTAAGAGGGTTTTATAAATAAGCATCAAGCAGTGGGTCTTGCAACAGGTCTACAGAGATGGCCAGTTTACAGAGTAGTATAGAGTGCAGTGATGTGTTCTATAAGGAGCATTGGTGGCAAATTTGATGGCCGAATGGAAAAGAACATCTCACTGCTCGAGAGCACCCTTACCTGCCGACCTATAAATTACGTTGTCGTAATCTAGCATGGGTATGCTGGTCATCCGAATCAGGGTTAGTTTGGCAGCTAGGGTGAAAGAAGAGTGTTGAGAGGAAACCAAGTCTAGATTTAACCTTAGCCTGCAGCTTTGATATGTGCCGAGAGAAGGACAGTGTACCGTCTAGCCATACCCCCAAGTACTTGTATGAGGTGACTACCTCAAGCTCTAAACCTTCAGAGGTAGTAATCACACCTGTGGGGAGAGCGGCATTCTTCTTACCAAACCACATGACCTGTGGGACAGTTGGAGATTGAATTTGAATATTTAAACAATGTTGCAGATGTCAGAGAGACAGTTGTTGAAATCTAAATGTTAGTCTACACGAAATGTGAGAATGTCTAGATACTTTTTATAGTGGAGATCAAGTTAACTTTCCTGCCCGGGTTGACAGTGGATTGCGCAATCGGATAGAACAGAGTAAATAGGCATTTTACCGTCAGATTTAGCAGGTGGTAATTTGTGGAATAGACACCGGCTGGAATGCGTTTTTTAACCAATTAGCATTGAGGATTAGACCCACCCGTTGTATAAACAAAGTTCACATACTGCACATTTTATACAGTTATGTAGTGAGCATAGAGCTATACTAGATTGAGCAGTGGCTATACAGTTGATATAGCCTACAGTGGATGTAGAAATTCAGTATCAGAATAAATAAATCTAAATGCAGAAAGATGAACAGAGTGCAAGTGCAGTTATTGTGTACAGTTCAGAGATGGCTTGATGTGCAAAAGAATGCATAGTCCTATAGTCTGTGCCACATTGCTGTTTGAGGGCCACAGCACGGAGACTGTTCAGGTGGTTGGTTTTGGTCATGATTGACCTGAACCGCCTGCCAGAGGTTCAGCAAAAATCTTTCCTGCATGCCTCCATGCCCTGGAGTCGTGCAGTACCACGATGGAGGCAGCCCATGCACTCTGGCCACCAATGCATGCCCATACACACACAATTTTCACCATAGTTTTTGCTATGATAATTAACTGTACAATCGAACATTTAAAACGACCAGGGTCGCATCCATAGATACAGAACAAAGACCGAACTACTCTGGCCACCGAATTAATAAAATGAGCGACCAGCCGCGTTGGGTAGCAACCCTAGATTTGTTTTGGGACAATCTTGTGGAAGGATTAAATTCATCAAAGCGTTAATGAAAATGTCAATCATTATTTAAATATGTTGCTAACCCGTTGTAGAAAAGTGATAATGCCCGCAAAGCTGGTGCGTGTGCCAATATCCTCCAAACACCGGCTTCTCGGGCATTATCACTTAAGTTAATGCAGTCTGCATGGTCTCTAAAATGTCACTAGCAGCACCATATTACCTAATAATTCTGTGTGTGTGTGTGTGTAAGTAAATGTACTTTGTGAATAAAGGTGATTCTGATAAGTGAGGATTGCCTGGCTGTACCTGTATCAGACATGGGGTGAAAACATTTACCGAGCAACAGTACCCTCAGTTACATATTGGTCAGGCAATTACGGCAGAAATGTTTCCTCCGACACATTGGTGCGGCTGGTTTCCGGGTTAAGATGTGTCAAGAAGCAGTGTGGCTGTGCTTCGGCGGACGCAGGGCTCTCGACCTTCGCATCTCCCGAGTCCTTACGGGAGTTGAAGCGATGGGACAAGACTAACTACCAATTGGATACCACAAAATTGGGGAGAAAGGGGGGTGGGGAAAAAGTCAGTCGTGACAGGACTTGCATCCAAGCCTGAACCTCAGAATCACGTAGAATGACATCCGTAAATACACCGAACATTGACAAATAACATGTGAAAGTATTTTCAGATAGTCTAAACATTGAGCAGATATTGTCCACAAAGTTCATGACTCTTACTTTCCTGATTCCATTTGACAAGTGTAGACCCTTCCATGTGAAAAGGTACATGAAAGGGGACAGTGTGCTTAAGTAAAATAATCAGTCAACGTTTTCAGTTTAAATTTAATGTATATATAGGTAATGCCAGCGCAGTAACAAGCTGAAAATGTGGGTTTCCATCTGTACAACCAGAATGTTTATAGGGATATCTGGGTTAAGGGTTGTGTGGTTGACTGTGGTCTATCTCCACAGAGGAAAAGGGAGCAGCCTCAGTCCATTATTCTTCTACCTCCCTCCATGGTTTAGGCTGGACCTTGCCGACTGGAGACAGATTCCATGTGATGCCGGTTTGTGTCAGTACCTGAAAACGAGGAGACTGAGAATCACAAAACACAACTGATGTGCGTACATAGCAAGTGAATGAATACTCCAAGTGAGGATTTCTGTATAAGCACTTTGTGACAACTGCTGATGTAAAATGGGCTTTATAAATACATTTGATGTTGATGCATAGGGGAAGGAATAATACACACAAGACTATACAAATGTATACATTGTTCTATACCACAAGGTGTTATACAAGGAATGTGCACAAAGAGATTAAAACGTACAAATCCCCAGACAGACACACAAAACGCGAATCCTCCGATCATCAGTCCGGTGCCATACTTGGCATGGAATTCGGGGGAGTGCGTCGAACTGAGCCTCACTTGACGGGCACCTTGTCCTGCTTTGAATATATAAAACAAAATATAGCTGCATTGTTTGCGCAGGGAACAACATCCACACAGTGAGTGATTATCATTGTTGAGGAGGTTATGAGCCCTTGGTTATACTGTTTAACACAGACGTAAAACAATTAACAGGGTCATGGAACGCAAATGTGTTAGCACACAGGACTTATCGTATCCAAAGAGTCGCGAGATGGAATGTCAATGTGACTTCTCCACTGACTATTACATTGTCATGTTGGATCTGTAGTATCGGACTTTCACGTATGTATTTGTATGCTAAACTGGTGCAATACCCAACCTAACGCCTGGCTTTGGGGATGAGGTAACGAGAGTCTAGCTAACTAGCTAGGAGGGAAGTTGACATTGGAAATGACCGTCTGATTGTTCCCCTCACTGCCTGCAAGTTAAGCTAACAATGACAAAGTTACAGAATAAAAACAGACATGACAAATCAAGGTAAAGTTTTTGTAAAAACATTTAAGTGAACAGCATGCCAACTAGTAGCGCTAGCTTGGCTGCTACATTCACGCAGTCAAAATTACAAGCGCTAAAGACTTGGTAACGTTAGGTAGGCTAGCTTCAGACAGCTACTGTTAGCACAGTCACACAATAATTGCTCGTTTACAGAAATGTTCAAACGAACACAAGATGAAGGGATCAGATTTCTATAA
The DNA here is from genome assembly GCF_036934945.1 of Oncorhynchus masou masou. Lineage (NCBI taxonomy): Eukaryota > Metazoa > Chordata > Actinopteri > Salmoniformes > Salmonidae > Oncorhynchus > Oncorhynchus masou. The sequence continues at coordinate 38,347,724 of NC_088222.1, read as the reverse complement.
CTAATTAATTATAATTTATATATAATATTATTATATTATATATTATAATTTCTATAACGATGTCTTACCGGAGACGTTCAGCGCTGCTTTAACAAACCGAAACATGTTGGCTCGACTTGAGGTTTGTAGATACCCTTGAAGAACAAAATGGAAGAACGTTGGCGACAAATACCGGAAACTATATAAAAAGCACTCTACGCTCATGCGCATAACTGACGCTGACTGACATGAGCGTTTTTTTTTTTTTTGTATGTCTTACTGTATGTTTTACTGTTGGTGCGTAATGCACTATGTTGTAAATAAACACTCAACCATCTATAATAATAATTTACTTAAATGATTGCTGGCTCTAATTTTGAAATACCATTATTTTCCCAGTTTATACATCAGTGTCAGGATGGCCGAGTGGTCTAAGGCGCCAGACTCAAGGATCAGCTCCTTCCGTATGAACGGGAATTCTGGTCTCCGAATGGAGGCGTGGGTTCAAATCCCACTTCTGACATACGTTTTGTCACATTTTATATCATACAGGTCCTGTAATTACGTGATAAAATGTTTTACACACTGCAGAGAACTCGGACATTGTGATGAGTAAATACAGTGGTTTAAAATACTTACGTAAAAATACTTTAAAGTACTACTTAAGCAGCTTTTTGGGGAATCTGTACTTTACTATTTATATTTTTGACAACTTTTACTTTCACTTCACTACAATCCTGAAGAAAGTGATGTACCTTTTACTCAAAACATTTTTCTTGACACCCAATGATACTTATAGTCCATTCGAAAGTATTCAGATCCCATGACTTTTCCCACATTTTGTTACTTTTCAGCCGTATTCTATAATTAATTAAATAAATACATAATCATCAATCTACACACAATAACCCATAATGACAAAGTGAAAACAGTTTTTTTTGTTGCAAATGTATTAAAAATATTTACATAAGTATTCAGACCTTTTACTATGAGACTTGAAATTGAGCTCAGGTGCATCCTGTTTCCATTGATCATCCTTGAGGTGACAACTTGATTTGAGCTGTCCACGTTTGGTAAATTAGGATAGATAAACAACAATTATTCAATATAGCAAAGTTAATTGATTTGAACAAAGATAAATGAAACGGAGAGGAAATCTGGTGGAGGTGGTTGAGCAACACTGGGCTGTGACTGGAGCAGAGATGGAAGGAATGGTAGGGAGGTTAGGAGTTTAGGAAGATGGGATGTAGTGGTGGAGTGGAAAAAGGTGGAGGTACAGTAAGTGTAAAGGTTAAGAAAAGTAAGCATGAGGAGCCTTTGCAGGTCTTGTCAGAGGAGAGCAGTGATGATGGAGGTTGGGGTCGCAGTGTTTTACTGAGAGAAGTGGAGTTCAAGGTGATGGTGAAATTTAAGAATCATGGTGGAGTCACGGTGGTGATTCTAACCGCGGTGGCTAGGGATTTGGAGAGTAAAGTTGGAGAGGTTGACTGCTAAAGTTCTTCATGATGGAAGTTTGGTGGTGGTGGTGTGTATCAATGCTAAATAGTATAAGGCACTCAAACTCAAGCACTAAACGTTGAGGATCTGTTATTGCCAAGAAAATTTAGGATTGGGTATATGAGTTACTTAACTCAGCAAAAAATAAACGTCCTCTCACTGTCAACTGAATTTATTTTCAGCAAACTTAACATGTGTAAATATTTGTATGAACATAAGATTAAACAATTGAGACATAAAATGAACAAGTTCCACAGACATGTGACTAACAGAAATGGAATAATGTGTCCCTGAACAAAGGGGTAGTCAAAATCAAAGGAACAGTCCGTATCTGGTGTGGCCACCAGCTGCATTAAGTACTTCACCTCCTCATCATGGACTGCACCAGATTTGTCAGTTCTTGCTGTGAGATGTTACCCCAGTCTTCCACCAAGTTCCCAGACATTTCTGGGGGAAATGGCCCTAGCCCGCACCCTCCGATTCAACAGGTCCCAGACGTGCTCAATGGGATTGAGACCCGGGCTCTTCGCTGGCCATGGCAGAACACTGACATTCCTGTCTTGCAGGAAATCACACACAGAATGAGCAGTATGGCTGGTGGTATTGTCATGCTGGAGGGTCATGTCAGGATGAGCCTGCAGGAAGGATACCACATGAGGGTGAAGGATGTCTTCCCTGTAACGCACAACGTTAAGATTGCCTGCAATAACGACAAGCTCAGTCCGATGATGCTGTGACACACTGCCCCAGACCATGACGGACCCCCTGCCTCCAAATCGATCCATCTCCAGAATACAGGCCTCAGTGTAATGCTCATTCGTTCGACGATAAACGCGAATCCGACCATCAACCCTGGTGAGACAAAACCGTGACTCGTCAGTGAAGAGCACTTTTTGCCAGTCCTGTCTGGTCCAGCAACGGTGGTTTTGTGCCCATAGGCGACGTTGTTTCCGGTGATGATCAATTTCAGAACAAGGTTGTAATGTAACAAAATGTGGAAAAAGTCAAGGGGTCTGAATACGTTCCGAATGCACTGTAAATATATTTAAAACCAAACACTTTTCGACTTTTACTCAAGTAGTATTTTACTAGATGATATTCACTTTTACTTTAGTAATTTTCTATTAAAGGTATCTTCACTTTTACTCAAGTATGACAATTGGAAAATACTTTCTCCACCACTGAGTAAATACTGTTCAGAATTATAGACTAAAAAAACACCTATTATTTCAGGTGGGCTCCATGCACACAATCATGCCCATCATCAATCCAGAGCTTTGTCACTAGTGTGTCCTGAATATATCATGCTCAGGCCCAACATTCATAAACACACATCAACAAAAAACACTGACAAACACCATACACAGGTTGATTAAACATTTGGGTAGATTTATTTATCATATCAAAATATCAGGGTCATGATCACACAAACTAGGACATTCCTTTGTAATGTATTTTGTAGAGTGTTTCCTGTGTTTACCAGTATTTGAATCCAGATTCTGGCCAATTCCAGGGAGTATTTGCCATGGCATACATAATTGGTACAGGAAGCACCTTAGTTCACTCAACATTTTTTATATTTTGTGCTACAGTATGAACATCCTAAAACATACTTCATCCAGTGCAAGCCCTACACTAGCAGTGTGTGGAATTATCAGACCAATTGTGTTATTATTACAAAGTTATGCTGAAAGTGAATGCTAGAGTGAGTATATCAAGCACAATCTTCTCTAACGCATATGAGAAACTAACTGCAGTTCAGTCAGACCGAGTATGTGATATTTAGCTATGCTTAGTGATAGATAACTCAGAATTTTTTTTATAGATACTCTAACACCAGAGCCAAAAAACAAACAAAATATTTCTGATGGAATGTTATCTGCTTGTGTTGAAAATCTGTGGTCATCTCATGATTACAAAAATGAAATACGTTCATCTCAAGCTACAGTAATAGATCTTCCATCAGCATCTACATGACAACTAATAGTACCTATATAACTTTACAAAGACACCACAGAATTCAAGAATTATTCAAACCTTAACCAAAAATCCAATAGATTTTGGTAAATTAAAGTCTGTAGCATTTGAAATTAGCATAAGAGGTGATGGTCCATGAAAATGTGATAATACAAAAACCATACAGGAGAAAGCATTGCGTTCAAATGCAGCAACACAAGGCAATATCCATCACATTATCCTGAAAAAATTAAGGCATCTGAATTTCCCTTGTGTACATGAGTTCTAGTCCTTCTTTTTGTCCTTGACCTCCTCGTCATCTGTGTACTCGGTCGGTTCTTCTCCAGCTTTCAGAAGTTTGCCGACGTAGTCATACTTTTCTGTGAAAGACAGGAAGAAGAAGAAAATTACATCGAGTCCCTCAGAGACCTTCGCCAGACACAACATCAGAGCCATTATCAAGGACATGGTAATCACTGGGTGGAGATCAGCCTTGGCCCAGAAAGACTCCCATGTGTGGTTTTAAATTCACAGCACTACTCAATGGAATGTAGATGAAAGTGTATGAAAAAGATTAATTTTGATGCAAAGTACTATTACATTATGCCCTGGCATGGCACTAACTCTTCTGTCGTTGCCAAGCCATTCAACTGAGGAACACAGAGAAGTTGACTAAAGTACAAAAAGACTGGATCACACAAACACTAGCTATGCCCTGAGGCACAATACAGAAATGGATTTTAAACACCAATCATTCTAAGCCATCAAAACTGTTCGGGGGCATGAAGAACTTGCACTGGGCCATCATTGTAAATAAGAATTTGTTCTTAACTAGTTAAATAAAAACATTTTGTTTTTAAAGACCGTTGAGTGGTGTGTGTGATGTTCACTGCAAGAGGTTCATTCCGCTTGAGGTAGAAGTAGAAAATACAGTATCAGAATTTAAACCAGTGTTTTGTAGCAACTTCTATCAACTCCTGCATAAACTCACGAGTGAACTGGGTCTCCCATTCGTTGAGGCTCTCTTGCTGCATGGCGTTGAGGTCCGAGAGGTCGTCGTGGGTGTCTTTCAGGGCCTCCTTCTCCAGACAAAATGTGGCCAGGCCCCTGGAGGCATCTTTACCAGCAAACACTCCATAGGGACCCTCTGGAAACCATCACACAGACATAAAGTTTGATTTGAAATTCAGCCAAGTATTTTCTGAACTAAAATGTGATTGTGAATAGACAGGTTCTAATAAACTATCAGTGTGTATACATTGGCCGATGACTACCATTTTCTGAAATTATGCAGTTTTATAGTGTAAATTAAATTCCACAAGCTCTCCAACAGACATAGCTGACTGTATTCTATGACAGCTTCAGAGATAGCCCCAACAGTAACCCATTTTTTATAGATGTTGATGCTGACAGAAGGGACAGTCTGAATCTGTGACATGAGAACTAGCATTGCTCTCTAATAGGCCTCAACAAGCCTAACGTTGTGCAACCATATGGTCTGGCTGAATTTCATTTTAAACCTTTGTGCAAGGCATTCACCTGTGTCAAACTATTTATTTTTAAATGGAATGAAGGCAACTGAAACACAACATCATAAACGAGGAGCAGCAATAAGGGATATAGACTATAATAGACTGAAAATACTGCAATTTATACATATTTTCAGAGAGGGCGTTCCTCAGGAGGGGTTGCGTGACAATGCAAGATCAATCAACTCGGTGAGAGGTTACATGCCAACTAGACTGACCACGTCACTAGCAGCTCGCGTGTTGTGAAATTCAAACCTGGGCAAATGATTCATGAATAAGAGAGAGGGGGAGTGGCGTTTTAGAAAGGTCGCAGTTACAATTTAACAACTTTGTAATATACACACATACATATAAATAACAAATTTAGTTATACAATCGAAAGACCAGCAAGCCACTTGGCTACAGTTGCGCCAACCATTATTCTCGGCGGAAATAGCCAAGTCCTTGTTCGACGGACAGCACATGAAAACAAACGTATTTTACCTGGCCCGTAGAATTTCTTTCCTCTGGTTACATCGAACACCTTAAAATTGACAGCCATGAGAATTCTTGGATTTTGCAGCCCATCGTACGGTTGCAGCTCAGTTAACGTGAAATCCCTTTTCTTGAGTTTAGGCAGAGGTTCCTCGACCTCGCCCATATCTGCAGGTTTGTCTCCGCGGAAGATTTTGTACAAAAGAAATATACAGAGGCCAAGCAGACTCAAATTCAACGGGGAAGTAAAGATTTCTTGCAAAATTCCTGGATAAATTTCCTCGGCTCCCTCTGTATCAGCCATGTTTGTTTCTCTATGCTTGGTTGGGACTGTACTGGGACATGAGGCTTTTCGAGGGTGGGATCAATGCACCAATCACAGAGACCAAAAATACACTGTTATGCAGTTTTAACCAATGGGCTTCGTGTTGGAACTGTAGTTTTGAGAAATGTATTACTTAAGAAATAATACCTGAGAACCCGGGAATTATCGTGTGACAACTCACGAGTCCCAACACAAACCATGATCTCATTAACTATGTACCATATGGACAAATAAGCAGAATGTTTTTATGTAGGCCTACTAATAGCAGAAACTCATTGCACATCGAACGTTGCGACAATGGATGTTCTGATTCCCGTCAGGACACAGCCCTTGGGAGGAGTTGTCACACGATAGATAATATCGGTGTTCGGGGGCATTCTTGCATTTATACACCGTTTTTGCCATTACAAAAAAATATTGCCGTTTTGAAACTGCAGTAAAAGTGCAGTATCTGCAGTCGACTGTGATATTTTGGACGCAGTAATTGCAGAATAACTACAGTGTAGTTATTCTGCAATTACTGCGTCCTAGTTATTCTGAAATTACTGCGTCCAAAATACTTCACTGTAACTGCCGTTATACTGAAAAATTACTGTAGTAAAAAAACGTTATTTTAGTAAAAAAACGTTATTTTGGACGCAGTATTTACAACATAATGCAGTTAGACTGCACTTTAACTGCATTGTACTACAGTTATACTGCTCTCTGACTGCAGTCTTGTTTCGTAAGGGTGGTAGCAAACTCAGTCTGCACTATTTTAAAAGAGTGCTGGTCGTTCGTTATTTTCTCACGTTTTGAGCCAGTCCTTAATTCTAATCATTATATTCAATCGGCGTTGCTATTCTAAACTAATAATTGACATGTAGCTAGCTAGCAGAGGTTCAATGATGATGAGAGACAGGAACTACAATAAATAATGATCAATGGGCTTTGTGTTGGAACTGTAGTTTTGAGAAATGTATTACACCAATTTGATGCATATTTCACATATTCATCTATTTTATATAAAATGTTCAAAGCATAAATACATTCAAATCAGAATTTTGGGAGCAACTCATATGACCGTAATTCATTGAAGAATGATCATATTGCCTGGTGAGTTGGGCATGTTTTTTTTAAAAATTTGATATATATATCAAACAGCATTTAACTGTAATTAAAATGATTTGAACCATTTTGTGTTAAAAAAGGGGGACTTTGAATACGACGTCATCGTAATGGTGATTAAATGACATCACATCCTGTATATTTATTTATTTATTAACCTTTATTTCTTCTGTAGAATGTCTCTCCTCTAAGTAGTTCCCCATAACAAAGCCTCTTGCAAGCTAACGAATGAGGCTGAGCCTGCCAGAAATGCATGTCGAGTAAGATTTGCCATACGGCATAGCAATGTCATAGACAATATACAGTACGTGTTAGGGATCTTTCTGTTGCTTGTAATTTTAGTTTGTAGTACAATTGACGTTGCGTAAGCTGACAACATCAAGAGCAACCTCGAGTGGCTCAAACACTGGCTAGCCAGCTAGTTAGATAGCTAACTTTAACTGTAACGAAATGTTCACATAAGAGCTAGCTATTACATTTAGTTTAGTTTAATCCGACTCGGTTCTCATTCTTCAATTGGAACACATTTAGCTGAGTTTGCCAAGCAGGTAAGTGTTTTGGTTTTAGAAAACGTTACCTAGCAAGTCATCATTAGCTAATGTAACGTTTGATGGCAAACGTTGGCTAGCTAGCTAATAATACTATTGCAACTGTCAAGCTAGCTAGCGAACAGTTAATTCGCATTTTGTGTCATCTTTCAGGTCTGCTAATTGTGTGTACCATTTTGTTGTTGCTACACACCCATGCCCATTTGAACTTCTTGGAAATTGTTGACAGGAGCCACCAGTGTAATGACATGAAATGTATGCTGCTCTCTTGGAACAAATTCTGCTTTCGCAATTTATGAAACAGTTGGCGCGTTCACATACTAGTTTGAACTAAGAAACTCGGAGATGTCTGACTGGCTAACTGGTTCAATGCGGCACGTGTATAACTACAACCTGTTAGTAAATCGGAAATGTCAGTTTCCTAGTTCCGACTATCAGATTAACCCGTCATTCTGTTGGTGCGTTGGGTGGCTGCCACCCATTAAATTGAGTATCACTTAAAAAAAAGAAGTTATTTTCAATTGGAGATTACATTAGGGACCAAGCTTGAACAGACAGTTTAATACCACATTTTACAGCAGTTTTGTTTCTTCACGCAGCATGGGTTTACAGGCCCAACTTAATCTTACTAGCTACTTGCTGCTGAATAAAATACGAATTGTATTGTCTCTCTTTCTGTTTCACAGCTTTTCAGCATCCTGGTCTACCCCTCTCCTGCTCCTGCTCCTCCTCTCCTATCTCATCTTGGTCCTGTGCAGTATGACAATGCGTGTGGATGCCAAAGTAGTTATGCTTGGGAAGGAGAGTGTAGGTAAGACCAGCCTTGTAGAGAGATATGTCCACCATCGCTTTCTCGTCGGTCCCTACCAGAACGTGAGTATCAATTAATTTCCTAGGACAGTGTGTGATTCCAACTGGATGTGTGGGAGGCTCTCTCTGCTTTTGTGTGAAGATTCTTTCTCAATATTTGACTTGCTACATTTTTTTTCTTGCAATCTGTCTTTCTTCAATAGACTATTGGGGCTGCATTTGTTGCCAAACCAATCCAGGTGGGAGACAAGGTGGTTACCTTGGGAATATGGGTGAGTGATGATGACTGATGTCATCCTACGTAAATTACAATGGCAAATACATTTGCATGAGTCTCCATACGCCTTATGGCACTGTCATGTGAATTATAATCCCTGGAAAATAAATTAATGAATCCATCATAGCTTGATATGGGGTAGCTACTGGCTATGTGTGGATCACTATAAGTGATTCCTTCTCTGCAACCCAGGACACGGCTGGATCAGAGCGCTACGAGGCTATGAGTAGAATCTACTACAGAGGAGCCAGGGCTGCCATTGTCTGCTATGGTAAATCCTAATCCCCATGGAATGACACTGTCAGGAGCACTCTGTCTAGGTTTATTATTGTTTACTTTTTTGTCATTGTTGACGTTTTATTTTTATTTTGCTACTATGGAGTTCTTATATCCAAAATGTTTCATTGAGGAAATTCTTGTTGAGAGCAATTAACGTCTCTGCATGTTGTGAATTGTGCTCACGTGTCCTCCACTCATATAACCCTCATTGGGGGAATTTTCATGGTTTGGAAAATATCTGATGAGGCATTTACCACAGTTGATGACTCAGTTTGTTCTGTTTCTTTTTTGGTTGTAGCTGGTTCTGTTTTTAGTGTGGTTTTTATGGGCTGATTTACATTGCAACAGTACTATCTAGTAATAGTAATACAGAATATACTTTTATAACTATGAAAACATATCATGTTTTAGTCAAGTTTTGTGTTTTCATTGATCTTTATTTGTGTGACTTTCCCTCCTGTAGATTTGACAGACACCAGCAGTTTCCAGCGAGCTAAATTCTGGGTGAAGGAAGTGCAAAACTGTGAAGAGGTTAGAGACCCTTTTATAAAAACACAACTCACTTTCCATGATGGGTATTGCCCTGTAAAGTATCCTATGTAACTGCTCACAATTTCCTCTATGACCTCCATTGAAGCACTGCAAGATATACCTGTGTGGCACAAAGGTTGACCTGATTGAGAGTGATCGTGGCCTGCGGCAAGTAGACTACCATGATGTTCAGGACTTTGCTGATGGTAAATTGCTATGATAATCATCATCACTAACTCCCACTTAATCATGGAGTCTGAGTGTCTTACCAGACATCAATCAATCAAATCTATTTATAAAGCCCTTTTTACACTGGCAGATTAGTATAAGGACTGGCTGTTTTAGAGTAATTTATGTTTATTCTTTCAACATTCTCATCTACAGAGATTGGGGCTCAGCATTTTGAAACATCCAGTAAAACAGGCAACAACGTGGGTAAGTGACACCTCATATGGTCAGTTCATTTCAAATCTAGTGTATAGTCTCATAAAGCTAAATTTCCCCAAATTATTCATTGCAGCAGTAGACTCATATTCTCTTTTAACCACATTCCAGATGAGCTGTTCCAAAAAGTTGCAGAGGACTTTAATAGCATCTCCTTCCAATTCATGACCGGTGAGACTTTGGCTCTCTTCTTAGATATTGCTTCTATAGTTTAGCTGTCAGTGCACATTTAGTCTGCAATAGTAGTATTACTGTCATGAATTATCATTCTCAATCTCTATTGTGGTGAATTATTGCTCTCCTGAATAGGTATGGTTGATACTTCTCTGCTCTCTCTTTACAGAAGAGACAGGTATTGACTTGGGTCAGAAGAAGGACTCTTATTTCTATTCCTGCTGCCACAATTAAACCTTTACTGGTAGACAGCAGTCACTTGCCCTAAAACCAACCTGGAAATGTTGGATGGATGCTAGACATCCCACCTGGAGCCTGTTAATTTAAAATCAGAGAAAGAAAGAGAGGAGTCCAAGCAGTACTGTGTTTTTTTTATTGCTTTTTTCAGTTGTGCCATAGAAGGCTAAATGCTCACTGCATTTAAAGGAGTGCTCATAATGATTGAACTTCCCCTCTCTCAGGACAAAATACCTGCCAAGGGGGATATCGGAATGAAGCAGACAAAGAAATAGCACTTCAACCCCACTTTTCAAAAAGCCTTGTTTTCCTTAGTGTCTATCAACTCACCTTAATGCCGCTACACACTTCATGCAAACAGAGCAACGGAGCATCGCATACGATCCATTCCCAAATTTTTGCCAAACAAATATACGTAGAACTATGTGTGACAACCACTCTGTCACTGCGTTTATGTAGTTGGATAGAGGTGTATAGGGCCATTTAGGGACTGTTCAAAGTTTACTGGGTCGGGGGGGGGGGTTAGAGTGTCCAACTCGAGGTGTCAGGAAAAAAATGTACGACGACAAATAACAATAACTGTGGATATAAATGTGGATATCGACTTTGCCACTTCAGCATGGTTTTGTTGCACAGTCGATGCACTACGATCAGAGCCGGCTGCAGACAATGCTCAGCTAGCTAGAACTCTAATTTCAATGCACCACACAACCCATATGCAAAGCATACCCATTTCAGGTGCTTCAAGTTCATGGTTTGTGTTTTCAACACTACAATGAAATATACTGTCAATCTCGACAAACAGAAAATAGGCCTAGATCCTGCCCTACCTTGCAGGCCTACCCAGTATCGAAGGCTTGGCTTGGCAGTCTCCAAATGTCATTACACTTTTTGGTGTTAAACATATGTCTCTTTCCATTCATCAAATGGCTGCTGCACAGTTTGGATGCTGGAATTACATTTAGGACGAACGTGCGCAGGTAGCCTACTTTTGATTAAAACATTGTGACTGGTTGTGTTTATGCCACACATAAAAATCAATACATTTTAAGAAGTTAAATGACAAATATTTAGGCTACATTGAAGCGTTAGGTTCTAGGTGCGTGAGGACTAGCCGCTGGGATGGATCTCTTGAGGCAGAGCACGCGTTAAGCTTTCCTTAATAATGGCCTGCTGGGAGCATATTTGGCCACATTTTTATTATAGAATGACTTGGGAGAATGATGATCCGCAACAGACAATGCATATCAGTATCAGAACTTAAAATACAGCCAAACTGGCCTGCTACTCTGCCTTTCTATACCTTATTAACAGGTGAGAAGACCCACAAGTGATCCAAATGGAATGAAACATTCAAATCACACCATTATTTAAATAACATTTTCACTGCAGTTTATAGCCTAGAGTTGAATTTTGTACTTGAAAACAATAATGCAATATCTCATTGCATTGTGGTGTTATAGGCTAATCTATATAGGATAATTGAAACATAATTGTCCCAGAACCAGATGACATGGGGAGCTTTTTGAGTTGCGTGTCTCATTTCTTCACAGTTCTTTCATGCGCCTGGCCTCTTTGCTGATAGTGAAAATTGTTGCAAATTTGAATGATTTTATCTGTGGTATGATGCTAGTCAGCTTATTGTAGATCTGGACCAATGATCCACCGAGCGCTATTGTCACTATGAATGGTGGATAGAAGGCAGGATAGACTGGTATATTTTACATATTTTACTGACCTGTGGTATAGTAAATGTAGCTCACGGAAAAGCATAGTGCATAAGAGAAGTACCAAAGCAACTTGATATAAGGGAGGCGCATGCAAGCGGATGAGGACATTTGTCCACGATGGAAGAAATTATATAGTAAAACCTGCAAAGGGACGAATGTAAACCAGGGAAACAGCACACTACCCTCTCCTGTGCCCAATAAAAACAACCCTCCCAAAAGCAAAAAGAAAGAAAGAAAAAATGTTAGACGACACCCCTATTTTGGGCCACCCCACCCCAGTAAATCTCAAACTTTCCCTTATATAAATTAATTATGCCAATGACATGTATAGCTTTTATCCCATAATCAAATGCCTTGAGTGAGTGTGCTTTTTAAGTACTTGATTTCAGTTTGTGGGTTTTGGGGCTTTAGACTATAGACTATTTTCATTGTCTACTCCAGGTTGCAATGGACTTGCCATACTATGTACCTGCACATTTATTGTCATGTAACATATCTTTTTCTGTTGTCATAAGCTCTCATACAGTTGAACGTATATGGAATGCACCAACACAGGAAAAAGTTTATGGGTAAATGTTGTAATAAGAGAGTTACGTCGCCATGGCTAAACGTACTAGATAATGCCATTGCAAAAAGAAACCCTATATACAGACAGCTATGTGTAGCTAATGTATTTAATATCCAGCAAGTCACTAACTTAATGTTTTACAGACACCTCGTCAAACCGTGGCTGACCATTGTTGTTACTTCACACACAATGGGAAGTTTAAACTTTCTGTGAATGTATTGTTAATGTTTACACTTTGAGACACCTTTGACCTTTTGAGACAGTCTAGCTAATGGCTGAATTTTACTAGATTTTTACCAGTGTGTGTTCAAATTAGCTTAGTTAGAACTACTATTGAATTTGAGTGCAAAGATAAATGAGGTTTTTTCTCAGTCCCACTGAAGTTGTGCATGTAGGAGACTAGTAGTAAGCAGCAGCAATGGGCCCACAGGCTGGTTTTCCCTTGAGTAATGAATCACATATCCATCATTAGCGGTGTATAGCAGGCTCCATTATTGTTTACACATGCAGCATCTTCTATGTTGTCACTCCCCAAGGACGCAGACCTGGTGCCTGAGAAAGAGGGATAGTTCACATATTTCATTTTCTGAATGGTTTACAGGAGTCTTATTAGAAGGTGCAATGTGTACAAGCATGAAGCCAGAGGTTGTTTGCAGTCCCACATCTGTCTGAGGCCTTGTAGATAACATGCATATATTTCCAACACTACAGGTCCACAGAGTCTGCTGATATGATCATTCATTGTGTGGACTCCAGTGACTGTGTTTTCTAGCATGTTGTAAATTGGAAAAATAAAGATTCCATTCCTGCAAGTCTCTTTGTTAGTGTGTCTGTGTGACACTTACGGTACATTAGCCTGGTCAACCAGACTGACCGCTGCACGCAATATTGTTTAACTTCACTATATCAGATACAGTTGAAGTCGGAAGTTTACATACACTTAGGTTGGAGTCATTAAAACTAATTTTTCAACCACTCCAGAGATTTCTTGTTAACAAACTATAGTTTTGGCAAGTCGGTTAGGACATCTACTTTGTGCATGACACAAGTAATTTTTCCAACAATTGTTTACAGATTATTTCACTTATAATTCACTGTATCACAATTCCAGTGGGTCAGAAGTTTACATACACTAAGTTGACTGTGCCTTTAAACAGCTGGGAAAATTCCAGAAAATTATGTTATGTTATAAAAGTTTCTATATCCACAGTAAAACGAGTCTTATATCGACGTAACCTGAAAGGCCGCTCAGCAAGGAAGAAACCACTGCTACAAAACTGCCATAAAAAGCCAGACTACAGTTTACAACTGCACATGGGGACAAAGATTGTACTTTTTGGAGAAATGTCCTCTGGTCTGATAAAACAAAAATGGAACTGTTTGGCCATAATGACCATCGTTATGTTTGGAGAAAAAAGGGGGAGGCTTGCAAGCCGAAGAACACCATCCCAACCGTGAAGCACGGGGGTGGCAGCATAATGTGGGTGCTTTGCTGCAGGAGGAACTGGTGCACTTCACAAAATAGATGGCTTCATGAGGCAAGTAAATTATGTGGATATATTGAAGCAACATCTCAAGACATCAGTCAGGAAGTTAAAGCTTGGTAGCAAATGAGTCTTCCAAAAGGACATTGACCCCAAGCATACTTCCAAAGTTGTGGCAAAATGGCTTAAGGACAACAAAGTCAAGGTATTAGAGTGGCCATTCACAAAGCCTTGACGTCAATCCTATAGAAAAATTGTGGGCAGAACTGAAAAAGCGTGTGCGAGTAAGGAGGCCTACAAACCTGACTCGGTTACACCAGCTCTGTCAGGAGGAATGGACAAAAATTTACCCAATTTATTATGGGAAGCTTGTGGAAGGCTACCTGAAACATTTGACCCAAGTTAAACAATTTAAAGGCACTGCTACCAAATACTAATTGAGTGTATGTAAATTTCTGACCCATTGGGAATGTGATGAAAGAAATAAAATAAATCATTCTCTACTATTATTCAGACGTCACATTCTTAAAATAAAGTGGTGATCCTAACTGACCTAAAACAGGGATTTTTTACTAGGAATTATGAAAAACCGAGTTTAAATGTATTTGCCTAAGGTTTATGAAAACTTCCAAGCAACATATGAGGTGAAACAGGGGTGAGCACAGCGGTCAGTTTTATTAACAAGGCTAACAGTACACTGAGCTAAAACTAAAAACAACTGCTAAAGCCAGTTGCTATAACATAAGCACCTCTAATGTGGATTATTATCTACCCCAACCCAATGCAATCATTTGTTAATTGTTATTACAGTAAGATTGCTTTTAACTTATATGTACCTTCTGAAAAATAACAATACAAACTCGGTCCAAAATCAAAATGCCAAAACCAGTTGAAGAAAAACGTTCAGATCATGTGATTGCAACTTAGCTTTTTCTTTATTATGTACAAAGAAATACAACACCTTTCAATCTCCTCACAAGGCAGAAGGATATTATTGAACTCTCAACGGTTACATTTTGAACAGATTAATTACACATGTCTGAATAAGGCAGAGAGGGAAGGAAGTCAAAAGCTAAGAAGCATAACAGCAAAAAAAAGAAGCTTTGTTACATGTGTATGAATGTATATAAACAGTGATACAGCCTCCCAACTCTTTGTGCATTATCCGATAACCCTTCATAGAGGACGGAGGGGTAACTGACCATGTAGAAAAAGATATACGGCTCATTATCGTATCACAAGTTCCAAAGTACTGTGGTGATAGTTGGGAGTTTCGTCTCCCTACTCTACCGATTTCTGACTCATGTGATGTGACCAGAAATGACCCTCGACCTCCTCTTACTGTGCTATCGTAGTCTACTATTATCTGCTCGATGACTGTGATATTGTTACAGCAATATAAAGTGTTACTTACCACATCTGTTGACAGCAACTCAACCAACAACCAATATGTATTAAAGTTGAAGTGATCTTGTTCGTTGGACAGGTTGATGACAGAGCTGAGACCAGAGAACGCATATCTTCTGGCTCTCGACTTATTTGAAGGTTGTTTTTTTCATTCATCATATTTAGCTTTTATATACAGGCACAAATATTCTTCCAACAGATGTATTAATCAGTTAGGTTCTTATATCTGTGTTGTTAAAATTCTTTGTTTTAGTGCTATTAAAATACAATTATGAGTTACTGTATAACTCCTGGGTGAAGATGTTCAAATCAGGCCATGATGATGGTGCCTGTATCTCTATATTGGAGCAACAGCAGTGGGCACCATGGCGACCTTCACAGTACAGTATATGGATAAGAAGGGACCGAACTGTTTCATACATTTTTCAAATCATTAAAAAAAACTGGTTGGATTTCTATTCAAATGTAAGAAATTGCACATATTTGCATGATAAATTAAAACTAAGCTAGTTAAGTTTTAATACATAAAGGCTGCTAGAGATACTTCGACATAACTAAAGTTACAAGATTGGCCGATATTAATCACTACAAATATTGCTTATTGTAAAGGCATGATGATACAAGCTTCAGAAATGGAAACACAACATCCCCATAACAGGGAAATGGCAAATCCACTTCATTCTGTTCTATGGTCCTCCAGAACCAACTTCACCTCCTTTCTTTCATAGAAACCCCAAAACCGATAGACTCAATTGAAAAGGCATAAGTAGAGATGAAAAACGGACACAACAAAGACCGCGAGACAGAGACAAGCTTCAAGAGGGACAAAACACATAGCAGAGACAAACATACTGCAGTGAAAGCATTTTAGCCGGGGAACAGAACAGATCTGTCATTTTTAGTGCTAAACCAAAGGCAGGAGTATAGCCTTTCAAATGGAAAGTATGGATGATATAAAGAGACACAGCAATGCCACTACTATAAATCAGTCCCGTCTTAATTTGTGCGTTATAAAGGTCTACATAAATATGGCATAGAGAGTATAATTCACACACAAGAGCTAGCTATCTTAGATGTAAGGTTACGCCAAGCAGCGTACTCAACAGCTGAGTACAATGGCACTTTCACATTGAAGGTTCAGTTCAGTTTCTAGACAAAGCTCCAACATGTCAGGAAGCTTGTGTTCCAAGACCTACAGTACAGCCAACTGCACTCAAACAGATATCAGTACAGAAGAGCTAATAGCGATGCAATGCCAGGGTTAGGCGGGAACGCAAAGTGCTGTCATGGATTAGGATGTGGGCAAGTTCAATATCAAGCCATCTCCTTGATGTACTACCCACATGTACTAACTAAGCCATTTGATTGCATGTGTATTGTCTAGGTGTCTGTATCATTTGGTGTGGTAAGGCAGGGGGCAGCAGAGACAGTAGATCAATGATCATCAAACAGATACGGATATAGACTGTGCACTGCACAACAATGACAAGGATGAAAGGACTGGTTGATAGTGTGACTAATCATTTCCATGGCTGATGTACTCATTTCACAGCATTATTCATTTGTGCCATGCAGGAGAGTTGCTTCAGAGAGAAACAGAAACAGACTCAACTATAGGCTACTTGCTCATGAGGGGATATCTGTGCCTTTGACAGCACTGTCCTGCTTCTCTTCAGTCTCCCCTTTGAAAAAGATGACCCTTCAGATAAGTTAGTTGCTGTGTCCTCAAAGAGGAGGTGCAGAAGTGTAAACATGTTCTAAAACAAAAACCAGCAGCTTTGACAACGAACCATGAAGAGATCCAAATGGGCCTAGCTATATGAATACAGTTCCCATCATACTCCATTGTGCCCTTAAGCACAGATCCAGGATCAGTGTACCCACCCCAAACCGTAACCTTGACTATTAGGGGGAAAACGCTAGACGTGACCACAAATCAGTGTCCAGCGGCAACTCCATCCTACTTCGTTTCGACACACCAGCCCCAGACTCCATTGTAACACCCTGCTATTTCTCGGGGGTCTGACTGAACAAGGCGGTGTGAGAATTCACAGATCTATAAATCCTCTGGACAAGAATAGATCCTTATATACAAAGATGAGTGAATCTACATGATGCTGAGCTCTGGCTCACCCTCAAGAACAAGCAGGTAGCCCTTCTCCCCACATGGTAGACCTTCAGGACAATCACATGCTCACTGGACAATAAGAGCAGTGATTGACGGGGCTATTCTGTGGTTTGGCTGATCAGTGTCCATGTCCCCTCCACCGTGTATGAACTGTGTGGAATGATAAGCCACCATGCAGTTGTTGAAAAATTATGTCTTTACTCTTCTTCCTCTTCCTCCACTTGTTCTTCTACTTCATCTTTCAACTCAAGACCCTCCATCTCACCATCCTCCAACTCTCTCTCCATCCCCCTCTTCATCACCCAAAGGATCCTCAATTTCTTCTTTCTCATCTTCGTAGGAAGAGATGGGTGAGTACTGGGGAAGGAAAAGGTGAGAGCTATCGGGGGCCTCAGAGCTGGCTAGAGGGGTGCTGATGGGGCCAGATATTGGGACAGAAACGGAGACAGAGATCGGGCCAGAAAAGTGACCAGAGATGGGGCCAGAGGTGGGGCTAGAGATGGGGAGAGGGGGGAAAGACTCAGACTCAGGACCAGGGCAAGCTTCGGGGTCCCCTGTAGTGACTGTAGCAGCAGCACCAGCCACAGCAGCACCAGGGATTACTACGCCAGCCCCCAGGCCCGGTGAGAGAGCACAGATGTCGGGTAGGTGCTCCCTGATCTCCCCTGGCTCCAGGGGGTCTGGTCCACAGGGGTCGTGTTCGCTGCAGGACAGCCGTCCGTCCAGCTTGGAGATGAAGAGCATGCCGTCGCGGTGCAATGTGCAGTAAGAGCTGGGACACATCTCACAAAAGGAGGCTGCCTCCTTACCACACTGGTCACACTGGTGCCACGGGCACTGCCACCGACCTGCAGCACAGAGCAGGGAGATAGATACAGTATATCAGACAAGGGCAGTCAGACACAACTACACCAGCAGTAACACAGAGAAGTAATCAGCTCACTGAGACTGCTAACCAGGGATCTGGCAGACTTCAAACAGTGAAAATACATGAAATATGTCATGCATATCATTCTCAATCACACAAACCTACAGTAACAGAGAGGAAATATAACAAACCATTACGAGCTATAATACTACGATATCATCTCCTCTGACAGGAATCTAACTGTGCCACTGACCTGCAGGCCTCTTGGCGAGGTTGAGACAGTCTGCGTGGTAGACCTTGGGACAGCCTGGTCTCTTACAGGACACAATCTGTCCCCCGTCCCCACAACTGAAGCACTCGTCCTCCCTCTCCTTGGTCACCTCCATCTTGTTCTTCCGTTTAGCCAGGACCTTCTTCTTCAGTTTGCGGCCCTTGTCGTCTGCTGGAGGGTTGTTCTGGGGAAGGATGAAGTGTCAGGATGTTGATAGAGACACAGAAACCCAAACTGAAGATGGCCCTTTCATTCAATGATCTCATTCCCGTTGACATGACTACTCTTTTGAATACTGTATCAAAGGCCTCTTGGATTTGTGGAAAGATAATTTAAAATCGTTATCATGATTGTTTCTACTATTGTATTCATCCTGTGGATGAATGTCATCAATAACAACATCTGGTTCCTGTGTCTCCTCTCACCTTTGGCCGAACTCCTAGGAAGCCGCTGCAGTTTGGAGCTTCACATTTACACACAGTCTTCCCATTCCCAAGGCACTCCAAGTTGTAGTTGAAAGTCAGCTCTGTGTCTGGAGACAGACAAAACGACCCATAGAGGACAGATATAAACCAGTATCCACAACAAGTGATGGAGAGATGGACATGAACTGCTGATGGAATAACCTATGTCATTACCGTGTAAGAAAATTGTTTTGTAAATACACTAATTATGGCCTACTTTGCCCTCACAGTGGGAAATGATATGCAACTTCCTTTTCTTATGTACCTGATACAATGCTACCCTTATACACTATATATACAAAAGTATGTGGACACCCCTTCAAATTAGTGAATTTGACTATTTCAACCACACCCGTTGCTGACAGGTGTATAAAATTGAGCACACCGCCATGCAATCTCCATAGACAAATATTGGCAGTAGAATGGCTTTACTGAAGAGCTCAGTGACTTTCAACATGGCACCGTCATAGGATGCCACCTTTCCAACAAGTCAGTTCGTCAAATTTCTGACTTGCTAGAGCTGCCCCGGTCAACTGTAAGTGCTGTTATTGTGAAGTGGAAAGTCTAGGAGCAACAACGTCTCAGCCGCGAAGTGGTAGACCACACAAGCTCACAGAACGGGACTGCCGAGTGCTGAAGCGCGAAGCACTTAAAACTCGTCTGTAACACTCACTACCGTGTTTCAAACTACCTCTGTGAGCGACGTCTGCAAAATAACTGTTCGTCAGGAGCTTCATGAAATGGGTTTCCATGACCGAGCAGCCGCACACAAGCCTAAGATCACCATGCGCATTGCCAAGCATCAACTGAAGTGGTGTAAAGCTCGCCGAGGAATCACGCTTCACCATCTGGCAGTCTGACTGGCGAATCTGGGTTTGGCGGATGCCAGGGGAACGCTACCTGCCGGAATGCATACTGCCAATGGTAAAGATTGATGGAGGAAGAATAAAGGTCTGGGGCTGTTTTTCCATGGTTCAGGCTCGGCCCCCTAGTTCCATCGAAGGGAAATCTTAATGCTATAGCATACAATGACATTCTAGATGATTCTGTGTTTCCAACTTTCTGGCAACAGTTTGGGGAAGGATCTGTCCTGAATGCCCCCATGCACAAAGCGAGGTCCATGCAGAAGTGTTTTGTCGAGATTGGTGTGGTAGAACAGGCCTGCACAGAGCCCTGACCTTAACTCCATCGAACACCTTTGGGATGAATTGGAACCCCGACTGCGAGCCAGGCCTAATCGCCCAACATCAGTGCCCTCACTAATGCTCTTGTGGCTGAATGGAAGGAAGT
Organism: Oncorhynchus masou masou; assembly: GCF_036934945.1. Taxonomy (NCBI): domain Eukaryota; kingdom Metazoa; phylum Chordata; class Actinopteri; order Salmoniformes; family Salmonidae; genus Oncorhynchus; species Oncorhynchus masou. Next base: position 38,327,347 of record NC_088222.1, on the reverse strand, counting down.
CCCTGCAGCCATATTTCAACATCTTGTGGAAAGACTTCACAAAAGAGTGGAGGCTGGTATAGCATCAAAGGGGGGACCAACTCCATATTAAAGCCAGTGATTTTGTAACGAAAATGTTCGACAAGCAAATGTCTACATCATTTTTGTCATGTAGTGTAGTTCTCCTGCCAATGCCTACATAATGAAGTGTTGCCAAAAACCAACGCTATAATATAGCACAAACTCCTTAAGCCAAAGCTCCGCTCACCTGCAGGGACATCTATGAGAGTGAAGAGTCCCACACGCGTGTCTCCATTCACCGTCCACTTCTGTGTCTCACAGTTGGGCCGGCAGCTGTGGTTCATGAAGCGGGCCTGGTTCCCCTTTGGCCCAGCATCAATGATCCGATCCTAATCAACACACCGACATGGACAACACTGTTCAATCATCATTACTTTTGGGTGTCTTTATGATACCATGCAAAGCAGATGTAATTTTCTGAGATGAAATACAGAAAACCAAAAGAATCCCCTCTCTTGAATGATAGGGCAAAATGTAGCTTTCTGCCTAAATAGACATACCCAAAAGTAATACTTTTTCATAAGATGGCCATAAATAAACCTAAATGGTAATGCTGCATAATTTTAGAAAGGTGTAGAACTCACCTCTAAGGTACTTTTTTAAACAATAAATAGCTGAGGTGTACTCACTTTTGAGGACCTAAGCTCAAGTACATAGTTAAAATATTATGAAATAAAAAAAATTACAAATATGACAGGAATGCCAACTTTTGAAGAAAACTTGAGTGAGATTTGCTATGTGAATTTCATTAGCCCTGGCACAACCCCTAGATGGAGGCCTGGGTGTCCTCCCCCAGGAAAATGTTCCTCATTTTAAGCTAACTTCCTGCAATTCTACGATTTTTGACATGGCATAGGCCTATGACCAGGGTGGAAAAGTTTAAAATAAAAACCAGAGGTCAGGTATATTCAGGATGCTTTCAACATTAAATGAACACTCAAAATTGGATGACTTTTTTTCTTTGAGATTATTATTTTGGGGGTGGGAAATTTAAAGTATGCTGACATTGTTTTGTTAACATATTTGTAGGTGGTTTGATGCTTTATTCAGACAGTAATGAAATGAGATAGGGAGACTGGCAAATTCTACAAATAGTGGGAAGGTTGGAAAAAGAGATTGATCCCTGTTCTCATCTGATAAATTACATTTGATTTCTGGAGCATTTAATATGGAATAATATGACTTATTCAAAACTGTCCATGAATGGATGCATTAATTCATAGCGTCATACAATTCATTTTCAAAAGACAAAAGTAGTCATATCAGATTTCAAATATGTGATTACACTGTCAAAATTGGGAAGAAGTGTAATAATAAAATATGTGTGGGGAATAACAGTAGTCTTCTTGCTGACAAGCCACACTAATTACCCTATATTTTAGCCCACTGTTAAGAATGAGAATTGTTCCACTGATCAGACTAGATCAAGTAAATACTGTAGATAATAAAATCTCCTGAAGACAAGATTACATAAATCTGCCCCTACACACTAACCAAATTATTGGTATACAGTGCCTTGCGAAAGTATTCGGCCCCCTTGAACTTTGCGACCTTTTGCCACATTTCAGGATTCAAACATAAAGATATAAAACTGTATTTTTTTGTGAAGAATCAACAACAAGTGGGACACAATCATGAAGTGGAACGACATTTATTGGATATTTCAAACGTTTTTAACAAATCAAAAACTGAAAAATTGGGCGTGCAAAATTATTCAGCCCCCTTAAGTTAATACTTTGTAGCGCCACCTTTTGCTGCGATTACAGCTGTAAGTCGCTTGGGGTATGTCTCTATCAGTTTTGCACATCGAGAGACTGAAATTTTTTCCCATTCCTCCTTGCAGAACAGCTCGAGCTCAGTGAGGTTGGATGGAGAGCATTTGTGAACAGCAGTTTTCAGTTCTTTCCACAGATTCTCAATTGGATTCAGGTCTGGACTTTGACTTGGCCATTCTGACACCTGGATATGTTTATTTTTGAACCATTCCATTGTAGATTTTGCTTTATGTTTTGGATCATTGTCTTGTTGGAAGACAAATCTCCGTCCCAGTCTCAGGTCTTTTGCAGACTCCATCAGGTTCTCTTCCAGAATGGTCCTGTATTTGGCTCCATCCATCTTCCCATCAATTTTAACCATCTTCCCTGTCCCTGCTGAAGAAAAGCAGGCCCAAACCATGATGCTGCCACCACCATGTTTGACAGTGGAGATGGTGTGTTCAGGGTGATGAGCTGTGTTGCTTTTACGCCAAACATAACGTTTTGCATTGTTGCCAAAAAGTTCAATTTTGCTTTCATCTGACCAGAGCACCTTCTTCCACATGTTTGGTGTGTCTCCCAGGTGGCTTGTGGCAAACTTTAAACGACACTTTTTATGGATATCTTTAAGAAATGGCTTTCTTCTTGCCACTCTTCCATAAAGGCCAGATTTGTGCAATATACGACTGATTGTTGTCCTATGGACAGAGTCTCCCACCTCAGCTGTAGATCTCTGCAGTTCATCCAGAGGGATCATGGGCCTCTTGGCTGCATTTCTGATCAGTCTTCTCCTTGTACGAGCTGAAGGTTTAGAGGGACGGCCAGGTCTTGGTAGATTTGCAGTGTTCTGATACTCCTTCCATTTCAATATTATCGCTTGCACAGTGCTCCTTGGGATGTTTAAAGCTTGGGAAATCTTTTTGTATCCAAATCCGGCTTTAAACTTCTTCACTACAGTATCTCGGACCTGCCTGGTGTGTTCCTTGTTCTTCATGATGCTCTCTGCGCTTTTAACGGACCTCTGAGACTATCACAGTGCAGGTGCATTTATACGGAGACTTGATTACACACAGGTGGATTGTATTTATCATCATTAGTCATTTAGGTCAACATTGGATCATTCAGAGATCCTCACTGAACTTCTGGAGAGAGTTTGCTGCACTGAAAGTAAAGGGGCTGAATAATTTTGCACGCCCAATTTTTCAGTTTTTGATTTGTTAAAAAAGTTTGAAATATCCAATAAATGTCGTTCCACTTCATGATTGTGTCCCACTTGTTGTTGATTCTTCACAAAAAAAGACAGTTTTATATCTTTATGTTTGAAGCCTGAAATGTGGCAAAAGGTCGCAAAGTTCAAGGGGGCCGAATACTTTCGCAAGGCACTGTAGTTATAGTCTAGAATTTGTATAGTCTAGAATCAAACTTACACTTTTCGGTTCACTTTCTGTTTGACAAAAATTATTATCATAGTTACAAATCAGGTCACCCTACCCAACTTCCCTGATAAAACATACTGTAGGTCTGTCTGCTGCTTTTTCGTTGTAATAGCCTAAAAGGCAATGCATTGTCAATCTGACGTCTGCATTGGCAGTGCAGCATTTATGGCGATACGGCCTCTGCAGAAGTCAGTGCATTCATACTTCTTGCGCTTCACGAAACAGCACAGAGCTGTTGTGAAGGAAGTTGTCAAGGAAATTAGTTTGTGTTTCAACAGGACCTCCCGCCCCCAACTACCGTCAACCAATCATGTCAATGCGGAGCCATACAGAGATATAAGAAACCCTCCGCACTGTTACCAAATTTGGGAGTTGTACGGCGATGCGGTATGGAGCTAAATGTGGCCTCTGCATGTCTTCGGAGGATCCATGATTGCGTCACACTATCCATACGGAGCCTCCGAACACATTTTGGATTAAGCATAAATGAGCTTTTATCCTAAATGCCAATCAACAAAAGAGGGGACTAATGCAAGTGTGGATTAAATCGACTTTAGTACATGCTGTCAAAAGGCTGCATTCTGCAATGCGGACGGGAGTAACAGCCACCTAATTTTGTTGACAACATTGTACATAAAACAGCACTACAGTGCAGCTCTTTTTACTCTAATCTTGAGGGGTGTATCTTTAAAACATGCAACCAACCCCCCCTGATCCCTTACATAACCAGGCCAATCATATGCTTCAATGTGCCGCGGTTCACAGTGCTGTGGCAAGACAGGACAATGAAGGAGGTTACGCTCGTGATGATGTTAAATTGAATGTGCAGATGCTCCGATTTCAAAACGATTTGGAGCACAGATGAAAGGTTAACGCGCTGACTATGCAATGGACCACATAAAAGCAGTACTTTTCAATGGACTAGATAAAAGCAGTACTTTTCAATGCGTGAAATATAAGAGGTGTTCCGTGAGAAGAGGGTCAAATGCGTGTCTCACCGCCACTGCGTTAGAGTTGGCAGCTGTGTATTATGATTTGTTCCACTATTCAAAACAAATGGGGCAATAGGGCTTGAAAGGACTGAAATGCTTTCTAAATGCAGTAAAACATCAAATTATAAATGACTTATTATAAGATTTCACCTTTCTTATAACTGTAAAATAAATATGAGCATACTTAGTGACAGTACAATATTGGCACTGTTTCATATGGCTGACGACAGAGACTTTTCTGCCAAACGTCCTCTGATCGGCGTTGAGATACCATTCACATTTGTGCAGACTCGTTACAACTTCAGAGCTATAAATCCGACTGAGAACATCACAGCGAGCTGAAACAACTGTTGTTGCATCCGCTTGACTTTTTACATGTGCTGTGAGATTCACAGGCAAAGAAAATGTGACGCGTCGCTCCCTATGCAAATACCAGATTTCCTGTGTCCGTGAAACTCACAGCTGCGCTTGCAATAGTGCATATGAATCAGGACAACCAGCTCGTTCATAGAGTGTATGTAACGCCGTTCACAGAGCGGCTTGTTCACAGAAATATCGTTCGGAATCGGGGACTTAACATCTAAGAGAGCAAGAAACCAACAATTGTCAATAGTAGTGATAATAACCAATAACATAGCCAATAGCATTAATAACCCATGACAACTTCCTGTAGCTAGTTACAGAAATCCTGGTTAAAGGTCATACAATTACAGAGGTAACTTCAGGCCAAGAGACAGTCCCACGAGAGCTCTGAAATCCTGACTCCTGAGCCGTACCTTGTCCAGAGTCAGCATGTAGAAGTTACAGATGTCGTTATCCTGGGCGTGTTTGATCCTGACCCGGCACTCATCCTCATCGATCACCTCTCCTACGTACTCATTCACAAACTCCCCCTGAGAACACAACCATGACCGTCAGCATGAGAGACACAGTGGAACACTCATTCTACTACCAGTCATTCTACTACTCAAATAATTACTCTTGGATTCATCTGAGAGCTCCCTTGGGTTTAACTGACTTTTGAAAGGGTAATTTACATGTAAAGATCATAGCAGATAGACTTGTGCAAATCAATGTTTCAAAGCCATGATGGCCATTGATGACAGGGCTTCGTCGACTTTATGGTTTGATGATTAGATTAACATATCAATGATTACCATTTCAAAAGTCATACTTCATGATTCCTTTAACATCCCAAATATTGCTTACACTTTCTAGAAAAAAAGTCTGCTGGAATTGAAATCTGTCTGGATTGAAGAAGAATCAAACAAAGCCCATTTCAAATCCATAGCCTTTTGAAAATATAGTTTAAGCCCCAGGGGATACACTTTCATGGTGGCACATTGATCTCTACTTTACATGATTAATGGTAAAACCTCCACCATTACCTTCTTGATGTCATGGGCACAGCGAAGGCCCCAGCCTCGTGCCAGAGTCCTGAAGATCTCCACCTGGCTGTACTGGCGTTTGGTGAAGGCCTGGTTCAGGCAGCCATTGCCCGCTGGGCACACCTGGGGGTGGCACTCGTACATCAGCATGCGGTTAATACACTCAGAGTCGATGCCACACGGGTTCTCGTCTGAAGCCTTGCAGTTACAGCGTGGGATCTCTGATAGGTCGGCCGTGATGAACTGCACCTTCCCGATTGGCCGATTCACCTGAGGGGTTAGGCGAATGACTTCAGAGGAATGAAGTTGCAAACGGGGTGTGGTAATACTTCTACAGCTCAAAACTAAAACTTAAAGGTCCAACGCAGACTTTTTAAAATATCAATATCAAATCATTTCTGGGTAACAATTAAGTACCTTACTGTTTGAATTTTTTTTTGTCAAAAATGGTCAAAAATAGCTTGTTAGCAAAGAGCAATTTCTCAAGCACGACTTCTGTTAGTTGGGAGTCTGGGAGTGGTCTAAGTGGGGAAGGGAAAACTGAAAACTAGCTGTTATTGGCAGAAAGGTTTGTAACTCTCCTTCTTATTGGTCTATTAACTTATTTATCGTCTGGTGACGTCACCAGGCAGGCCAAAACTTCATCCCTCCAAAACAGGCAGAAATTTTCAGGCAGTCTTATCAGACAGCTCTTACACTAAAAGGCCATTATTATAATTTTCACAATTTTACAGTATTATTGCAACTTCATAGTAAAAAATACACACTGAGTGTACAAAACATTAGGAACACCTGCTGTTTCCATGACATAGACAGACCAAGTGAATCTAGTTGAAAGCAATGATACTTTATTGATGTCACCTGTTAAATCCACTTCAATCAGTGTAGATGAAGGGGAGGAGACAGGTTAAAGAATGATTTTAAGTCTTGAGATATGGATTGTGTATGTGTGCCATTCAGAGGGTAAATGGGCAAGACAAAATATTGACGTGCCTTTGAATGGGGTATGGTATTAGGTGACAGGCGCATTGGTTTGGGTGTGTCAAGAACTGCAACGCTGCTGGGTTTTTCACACTCAACAGTTTCCTGTGTGTATCAAGAATGGTCCACCACCCAAAGGACATCCAGCCAACTTGACAACAACTGTGAGAAGCATTGGAGTCAACATGGGCCAGCATCCCTGCGGAACACTTTTGACACCTTGTAGAGTCCATGCCCAAATGAATTGAGGCTGTTCTGAGGGAAAAAGCGGGTACAACTCAATATTAGGAAGATGTTCCTAATATTTTGTACATTCAGTGTATATAAAACACAGGAAAGTCATGTTTTTGACTTCAATGGGCCTTTAATGTATACATTTTGTGCGGCAAGAGATGTGGCAGTTATGGTACCTTGATGTGTCTGTATGGAGGGGGTTTCTTGTCATTCCTCCTGTCCTCCTGAAGCTGTCTCAGTTCTTTCTCTGCCTGCAGTTTAAGAAACCTGCGAGCAGCTTCCTCCAAAGCTGGGGAAAGATTAACATAAAGTCAACGACAACCTTGTCACAATTCACTTTGACAAAACACTCTTACTCTCTGCACACACCCACGCTACACACACTTGCACAGCTCAAGCCTCCCCTTCAAATTTCCTCTACTGCCAATCAAAATTGGTGTGAATACCTTTCTTGTAGATGACGTCTACACCTTTCCCCATCTTCTCCTTGTTGTTGGTGTCTACGTCCATGTAGGGGAAGACTCTGGCTTGGTAGGTCCACAGGTAGTCGTTGGAGCCAAAAAAGTGCACAGGGAACTCGCCTACGTCGTGCCTCATACGTAGGATGTTCTCCGGGATGTTCTTGGGATGGTTGACCTCCGCAGGCCACCACCTAGACAGAAGATAGGAAGGGAAAAGACGATATAAACGAGAAAAGGAAATGGGCCATGGCAGAAAAACCACTACCATTTGCAACCACTGCCATATTGTGAAGAGAAATACAGGTGCATTTCAGTTCTTGGTGGTTTTGTAATGTCAGAACACCTAAAGGACACTTTATCATGAGGAAGGTGGTTCAGGCAGGGGAGGACTTAATATCCTGGATGCCATCTGTGTCGTCTTTAGGCAACTTGTTGTTGTTCTGCCAAACCAATGGTTAGCCAGTGAGGTTGGTCCCCAGGCGGCTGTACTGACCTGTACCGGCCCACTTTGACCCACAGGATGTCCTTATAGTGGGGCTTCTTCCCGGCCTGGCAGTCGTTACAGAACCAGCTGCCCTCGGGCATGTCGATGTTTAGACACTCCCGGTGGAAGGCAGCAGGACACGACTCACAGCACAACAGACTGCCCCCTGGAGCATGGGAGAGGAATAACAGTTTGTCTACTGGACTGGTCTATGAGATTGAAAACTCAGATGAGCAAACAGAGATGTAACTGGGCTGTAGTACATATGAACTCTGATCATGTGTTCTGCGAAAATTGTACCCTGATCATGTAATACACATTACATATGTAGGTAAGTATTTACTGAGTGTATCTATGCATATCGGACTCTAACAACCCAATATATGTGGAGGCCGGCGTACCTTCAGAGCAGACAAAGCACCAGCTGACGTTGACGTGTTCATGGTTGCGGAATCCCCTGCGGGGGGTGAAGTGGTTGGGACACAGGAAGCTGTTGTTGGCCAGGACCACACTGCCCGCTGCCATGCAGTAATCGTTGGCATGGTACGCCACAGGGCAACGCACACAGCGTGTCAGACGACCTACAGGACACACAACACAGGGGAGACAGAGGCAGAATGAGCTGTTAGTTAGAATATCTAGTACACATACAGTACCCATCGAAAGTTTGGACACACCTACTCATTCAAGAGTTTTTATTTATTTGTTACTATTTTCTACATTGTAGAATAATAGTGAAGACATCAAAACTATGAAATAACAAATATGGAATCATGGAGTAACCAAAAAATTGTTAAACAAATTAAAATATATTTTCTATTTCAGATTCTTCAAAGGAGCCACCCTTTGCCTTGACGACAGCTTTGCACACTCTTGGCATTCTCAGAACCAGCTTTATGAGGTAATTACCTGGAATGCATTTCAATTAACAGGTGAGCCTTGTCAAAAGTTAATTTGTGGAATTAGTTTCCTTCTTTATGCATTTGAGCCAATCAGTTGTGTTGGGACAAGGTATGATTGGTATACAGGAGATAGCCCTATTTGGTAAAAGACCAAGTCCATATTATGGCAAGAACAGCTCAAATAAGCAATAAGAAACGACAGTCCATTATTACTTTAACTTCTTATGGGCAGGTGGGACGGTAGCGTACCACCTGGCCAACATCTGGTGAAATTGCAGAGATGCGAAATTCAGAAATACCAAATTCAAATATTTAACATTCTTGAAAATATATGTGTTATGCATCAAAATAAAGCTTAACTTCTTGTTAATCCAGCCGCTGTGTCAGATTTCAAAAAGGCTTTACGGCGAAAGCAAACCATGCGATTATCTGAGGATAGCGCCCCACATACAAACACATGAAAATCATATCTCAACCAGGCAGGTGCGCCACAAAAGTCAGAAATAGCGATATAATTCATGCTTTACCTTTGAAGATATTCTTCCCAGAAACATCACAAAATGTCCTTTTGTTCGATAATGTCCTTCTTTATGTCAATTTATTTAGCGTGATTGATTCAGAAATACACCAGTTTCAACTCGTCCAACATGCCTACGAAGTATCTAATAAGTTACCTGTAAACTTGGTCGAAACATTTCAAACAACGCTCCTAATCCAACCTCAGGTACCCCAAAACGTAAATAATCAATACAATTTAAGATGGAATAAACTGTTTCTAATACCGGATAAAAAAAAACGTGAAGCTCCAGTTCATGCACACCAAAACAGTAGAGTCCACCTGGAGTGACACTTACAATACTGCCCCCTACCCAAGAGAGGTTAAGACAGGCAGGTCAGTCAATATGGAAAATTTGAAGAACTGAAAGTTTTTTCAAGTGCAGTCGCAAAAACCATCAAGCACTATGATGAAACTGGCTCTCATGAGGACTGCCACAGGAAAGGAAGACCCCGAGTTACCTCTGCTGCTGAGGATAAATTCATTAGAGTTAACTGCACTTCAGATTGCAGCCTAAATAAATACTTCACAGAGTTCAACTAACAGACACATCTCAACATCAACTGTTCAGAGGAGAATGCATGAATCAGGCCTTCATGGTCAAATTGCTGCAAAGAAACCACTACTAAAGGACACCGATAATAAGAAGAGACTTGTTTGGGCCAAGAAATACGAGTAATGGACATTAGACCGGTGGAAATCCGTCCTTTGGTCTGACGAGTCCAAATTTGAGATTTCTGGTCCATCCGCCGTGTCTTTGTGAGACACAGAGTAGGTGAACGGATGATCTCTGCATGTGTGGTTCCCATGTCGGAGGAGGTGTGATGGTGCTTTGCTGGTGACACTGTCAGTGATTTATTTAGAATTCAAGGTGCACTTAACCATCATGGCTACCACAGCATTCTGCAGTGATACTCCATCCCATCTGGTTTGCTCTTAGTGGTACTATCATTTGTTTTTCAACAGGACAATGACCCAAAACACAGCTCCAGGCTGTATTTGACCAAAGAGAGTGATGGAGTACTGCATCAGATGACCTGGAATCCACAACCACCAGACCTCAACCCAATTGAGATGGTTTGGGATGAGTTGGACCGTAGAGTGAAGGAAAAGCAGCCAACAAGTGCTCAGCATATGTGGGAACTGTTGGAAAAGCATTCCTCGTGAAGCTGGTTGAGAGAATGACAAGAGTCTGCAAAGCTGTCATCAAGGCAGTGGGTAGCTACTTTGAAGAATCTCAGATATAAAATATATTTGGATTTGTTTAACACTTTTTTGGTTACTACATGACTCCAGATGTGTTATTTCTTAATTTTGATATCTTCACTTTATTCTACGATGTAGAAAATAGTAAAAATAAATAAAAACCCATGAATGAGTAGTTGTGTCCAAACTTTTGACTGGTACTGTATATTTACTTCCCACAGCTCATTTCAAGTAGTGGGTCTTTCTATCATGGTGTTGATATGAATTAGCTGAATTTCTTGTGCAAAATGAAAATTCTTTGAGAAAACATGTTTGCAAACATTTTTCAGTTTTCCAACTCTAACCTCATCCCGTTCTCCTGTAGAGTTACCAGGGTAAGGTGATTGCAATTGAGAAGATTTGCATAAAATCAAATTAAACTGAACTGTGCTGGGTGGAGCAGAGCAGCACACACCTTTGGGGACGGAGGGGTTGACAGGGTTAGTGATGAAGCAGGACAGACAGACGTGGAGGGAGCAGCGGAAGCCCCCGTGCAGGGGGGCAACGGGAGCGTGATTGGCGATACACTCTCCATGGTAGAACTTCCCACACACTGGGATCACACAGCGCCTCACGTTCTCGCCGGGCTTCTTACACGCAAAACAGGTATGGACACCTAGCAACAAACACATCAAGTTTAATGAACTGGTTTGCTTTTACAAGCCAGAGAGAATGGTGGATGTTAGGATGAGAGGGTAACTGAGGGGAGAGAATCAGCAAAATGATGTGTGAAACAATCAGATAGCACACTGATAACTCTAGATGCAACTAATAATAGTCTTTCCACAATTTTGGCCAAGTAGGAATGAGGCATAAAAAATATGTTAATGAGGATACAGTGGTTGTGGTTTTACAGAATATATGCTTGACCCACCAGACTTGCACTCCTGGCAGACGAACTTCCCTTTAGGAGGCTCTGTGAGGCCGCTACACTGGAGGTGGAAGGCCCCACAACACTGGCCCTCACACAGCAGAAGCTCCCCAGTCTTCTCACATACCTACCGTACAGTCCATAAAGGTTTACACAACATTAGAACAATGTACACAGCTGTCTGAAACTTTCTGATGGGCAAAGAGCAAATAGACTCCACAATCACTTATAGCACTTTAACCTTTTCACATGTGAGTTCCAAATATCCCTAACAGTCACCCCAGCGTGAGTTGTTTTATGCACATTCCAAAATGGGACTGTTTCGCAACGCGATAGTTATCAGAGGCTACATGATAATTATCTGTAGGTTATGTTTCAACTTGTCAATTTCAAATTCTTTTCTATCAAGTTTTATTCTCTAACAACAGTTTGAATTGAGGTGTGTTCCGCCTCCTCATTCATTCACATAGAAGTATCCCATTTCACTGTTGCAGACTATTTATGTTTGAGGCTTTACTGAGCTGGACAAATTTCTTCAAGGAGAGCCCAAGCACTTCCCCAGTGTTACGCAGATCAAGTATGCAGACATTTACCCAGTCTTGCACAAACCTTTTCCCTCTGGCACATTTTTTGGCTGGTGCTCACAATGCCACTATTGTTGTTTTCCCCAAAAAGTATAACTTTGGACGTGTGTTGATATCAAAGTAAGTGCCTTATTTTATGTATAACGTGTTGTCGTTTCACAGTACAGTACCAGTCAAGAGTTTGGACACACCTACTCATTCAAGGGGTTTCTAGATTTTTTTCTTTATTTTCTACATTGTGGAATAATAGTGAAGACATCAATACTATGAAATAGCACATATGGAATCATGTAGTTACCAAATAAGTGTGAAACAAATCAAAATCTATTTTATATTTGAGATTCTTCAAAGTTGCCACCCTTTGCCTTGATGACAACTTTGCACACTCTTGGCATTCTCAGAACCAGCTTCACCTGGAATGCTTTTCCAACAGTCTTGAAGGAGTTCCCACATATGCTGAACACTTGTTGGCTGCTTTTCCTTCACTCTGCGCTCCAACTCATTCCAAGCCATCTCAATTTGGTTAAGATAGGGTGATTGTGGAGGCCAGGTCATCTGATACAGGTTATCAGACCAAAGGACAGATTTCCACCTGTCTAACGTCCATTGCTCGTGTTTCTTGGCCCAAGCAAGTCTCTTCTTCTTATTAGTGGTGGTTTCTTTGCAGCAATTCGACCAGGGAGGCCTGATTCACACAGTGTCCTCTGACCAGTTGATGTTGAGATGTGTCTGCGAAGCATTTATTTGGGCTGCAATTTCTAAGGTTGGTAACTTAATTTATCCTCTGCAGCAGATGTAACTCTGGGTCTTCCTTTCCTGTGGTGGTCCTCATGAGAGGCAGTTTCATCATAGTGCTTGATGGCTTCTGCGACTGCACTTGAAGAAACTTTCGAAGTTCTTCAAATTATCCGTATTGACTGAGCTGCATGTCTTAAAGTAATGATGGATTGGCGTTTCTCTTTGCTTATTTAAGATGCTCTTGCCATAATATGGACTTGGTCTTTTACCAAATAGGGCTATCTTCTGTATACCAATCCTAACTTGTCACAACACAGCTGATTGGCTCAAACGCATTAAGAAGGAAATAAATTCCACAAATTAACTTTTAACAAGGCACACATGTTAATTCAAATGCATTCCAGGTGACTACCTCATGAAGCTGGTTGAGAGAATGCCAAGAGTGTGCAAAGCTGTCATCAAGGCAAAGGGTGGCAATGTCGAAGAATCTAAAACATAAAATATATTTAGATTTGTTTAACACTTTGTTGGTTACTACATGATTCCATATGTGTTATTTCATAGTTTCTACAATGTAGAAAATAGTAAAAAATAAAGAAAAACCCTTGAATGAGTAGGTGTGTCCAAATTTTTGACTGGTACTGTATGTACAGTATATGTAGAGCATAATGTATTTACAGTTTTATTCACATTGCCATGTACTTGTGACAAATAATGCATTCCGATTATTGCATAGATTGTAATAGACACCTGCGATATATGTAAAATACTCTTTTAGGATTGTACTAATTATGATGAGCTAATGCTAAGCTATTTGCCAGCTATGTGTGGCACCATGTTTGTTGACATTATACAATGCATTCTGGGTGTCACGTAAACATCTGTCAGACCAAAGATGTTATAATGAGATGAAGGAATGGTTCACTTATCTTTCGAGTAAACTTCCGCAATTGAATGGAAGTGATTGATCGTAGACGACACACCACTTCAACATGCATACTGCAAACAGACCAAACTCATCTTGCCTCCTCTTCATATCTTTGGTTGGAGTGAAAAAACAAACATGGCGGCGCGCACAAACTAAATATCGTCGGATTACTTAAGATTTTTAGAAAGTGTTTTCCTCAATTATTTCGATCAATGGTGAGCTCACCATGTGATGTGATGAATTATAAATAGTAATTGCTATTAGATAATTCATATTGTGGTTTCTGTCAGCCGAGAGTAAGTGCGAGGACTACTGTAGCCTACATTTTCCGGCTGAATGACTGTGTTATGACGTTGCTACTTCTGTGAATGTCTGAACATTGCATCCAAAAACAAACTGCTCACATTCAGGACATAACTTTGTGAGGACTGTGTTTGTGCAAAGTGTTTCTGTGAAAAAACAGTGTGGCCAGCTCAATCGCAGACTGTTGCGTCAATCGAAACTGGGTGTTCTAAATAAAAGTTCTAATCACACCGGTTTGAGCATATCCTGCAGGGACCACTGTAGAATGATCACACCCGTTTGTTGGGACATGTCAAAGGGTTGAAACACATAAAGTAACCACTCTTTTTATAGATTTTTTTTCCCAATTTCGTGGAATCCAATTGGTAGTCGTAGTCCTGTCCCATCGCTGCAACTCCTCTACGGACTCGGGAGAGACGAAGGTCACGAGCCGTACGTCCTCCAAAACACAACCCAGCCAAGCCGCACTGCTTCTTGACACAACGTCCACTTAACCCGGAAGCCAGCTGCACCAATGTGTCAGAGGAAACACTATACACCTGACTAACGTGTCAGTGTGCATTGTGCCCGGCACACCACAGGAGTCGCTAGTGCACGATGGGACAGGAATATCCCTGCCGGCCAAGCCCTCCCCTAACCCGGACAACGCTGGGCCAATTGTGCACCCCCCCCCCACCCATGGGTCTCCCAGGCGCGGCCTGCTGCGACAGAGCTTGGACTCAAACCAGGATCTCTAGTGGCACAGCTAGCGATGCAGTGCCTTAGACCACTGCGCCACTCTGGAGGCCCCTTACCACTCTTATATTGGTGATGTTAGACGTACTCACCTGACACACATTCTCCTTCAATGAGGCCACGCCCCCTCTGTCCACTATGATCTTCTTATTGGGGAAGAGTGTGTTATCGCACTGTGAAGACTCCTCCCTCATGGATGAAAAGCTGTCATCGAAACTGGATGCAAAACCCTGAGGTGCAAATAAGAAGAAAATCAGCAGGACAGTTCAAGCACCGAAAGCCACATTGCAAGCAATCATGCCGTAACACTATTCGATGCAGAATCTTTTTTTCAGGTACATATTGATGCATGTTTTAGTGTTATTGTTTTCTTTTTTGGGTCGTTATTTTGTAATTACAATTTTACCATGTAATTTCTATGTTATTATCAGGTAAAACATATGGACCATCAAATTAAGCTGCAGATTTAACCTCTTGTCTGACCTCTGGGTCTATGGTGTCCCTCCCATCGTCATGGAGATTAGTGTCCTTAGTGGGGGGCGTGGTGAGGTCGATGTCTGACCCCCTCTCCATGCAACTCTGTGTCTGGGGGCTGGGTGCAGGGGTGCAGGGCAACATTGTGGAGGATGCAGTGGTGGATGTCATTGGTTGCTTGATCTTTGATTTAAAGGAGTGTTGTCCAGAGCCTGGGGGAAAAACAGTCAAGTCAACTTTGACCCCAAGACCAATCAACCCTCTGAATTGACAATCATGAGGTAAATGAAAGCAGTATCACAAAGCATTGTGATAAACAGTGTATTGCCTTACATTTTTTAATGCTTTTCCTGTACACATCTTACACAACAGTGGGAGAGACGCTTAAGAACTGTGTAATGCGGACAGTTTGAGGGAGGTCCTTCCTGTGTAGACTGACCTGAATGAACAGCATGGCTTGATGAGCTGGACTTCATGGACTTGACCTGTAATACACAATTAACCAGTCAACCCCTGATGTAAGGCCCTCACTACTGTGAAAATCAACGGACCCATAAGATACAAAAATCCTTAATTGGTACATTTTTTTCTTTACTTTAAAATTAATTATATATAGCAATTGTTTCTTGAAGAATGTAACGTATAAATGCCTCATGAGCTTAATTCAACTGTTTAAGGGGACAATGTGCAGTTCAATCAATAACAAAGCATACACCCCACCACCTTTTTGGGTAAAGAGCTTAGGAATGGAGCTGGAGAAATGTAACCACCAAATTCATAGATGGGCAATGGATGCAAGGACTGACCATCTATGAGATCATAATTATAGTTTTAATCATGTTTTTAAGCTATACAGTGTTTGTTTACAATGACATTGTTTACAAACAGTGGAGGAAACAAATATATATTTTGGGTCTGATGGGGTTAATGAACAAAGCACAACCATTCCCTAACTCCTCCATACCTTTTTCTTTGGGATTGTGGCAGCCTCTGAGTATTCCAGAATCTTCCGAGTGGGTTTTCTCTGTCTCTTACGGATGGTTTCCAAGTAAGGAACGTCACCTGCCACAGGACAGTGTTATTATGGACCTTTAAACACATCTGGGATAATGAGGTGTTTAGGATCTAAGACCACTACTACAGAGGAGTAATGTAATAAAACCAGTAATTCCTTGGTTTCAGGGCACATTGCTTACGAAAACATTTTGTAATCTTTTGCAATTCAACCAAAGTATACATTTGATATGTAAATGGTTTCTCACCAACATTCTTTGTAAAACTGTCACACAACAGCGAAGGGTCTGCTTCAGGAGGCAGGGTTGGAGTATCTATGGACAGGATAGGTGCATCCTGAGGGGGCGTGTTCTCTATTCGGGGAGGGGCTTGTCCATTTGGGGTCTTGGATGGTTCCTCTGGGGGCAGGGATTGTATTTCAGGAAGTGGGTTCAGAGGGGCATGGTCATGTGTGGGTTTCTCTAATGGTAGGGGATCTGGTTTGTTGCTGTTGGACTGTGCCACCTGGAAAAACATGAAGAGGGTATAGTATCATGATACAAAACCCTGAAAATCCAAGAGATGTAATACTGTATGTTTGAGTGAGCTACCTTTCCCAAAGACCGGAGGGCCTTTTTCTGTTTCTTCCTTGTGGAGAATATCTGATCATACTCTTCTGTCCATTCTATGAGTCTTTTGCTTGGTTTTCTAATTCGTTTATGTGCTGATGAAGGACAAGTGTGCAAAAAGTATGAATATGCCACACATGTAAAAACCATGACGTTTCATGATCAACAGAATTTGGCATCATGGCCCTGAATCAGACGCTATCACATTATAGCTTTTGATATTTTCATTATGGCATAAATCCCAAAGCAAAGTCAATGCATTGATCAGTCATAATCTCCTTTGGGATACCCTTCTGTCAAACCAAGAAGAATAAAAACGATTCCTTACCTGTGGGAGCCTCCTGGCCTTCCCCAGTACTTTGTGTAGTGTTTGCAGAATTGATGGCAGGGATAATCTGCTGGTCCAACCTTGTCTTTGTCTGAAAGGACACCGATGGGTCTGCACCACCCTGCTCCAAAGGCACCATGTTCTGTACTCTCTCATTCATTAGCCCACTGCAGCCCTCCCCCAACCCCCCTAATGTCCCTGAATCATGGTTAAACTTCTGACAGGCATTGCTAGAAAGATGGTGTGAGGCCTCCATCCCAAGGTAGCCAGGTCCAGGAGACCTCTTACCACAAGGCTCTTTTCCATTAGGTTTATTTTTAGTCCCAGACAAGCCTCTCTTTTTGGCTGACCTTTTCAAGTCCTGGTTTATGCTGCCTTCAAGTTGTGGGATTTCTACTTTCAGAGAAGACTTGAGCTTGGGTTTGGCCTTTGTTTTGCCCTTGCACTGTTGACTTGTACTCAGACTAGGGCCTTGACTGAGTGACTCCTCTCCTAGTAAGGTTGGAATTACTGAAGGCTCCTCTTTTACATGGGCAGTGGGTGGTCCGATTTCCAGCTCCAAGGGTGTACCATGTTTCTCCCTGGTATCGTGCTCATCCTTCAGCATCATGAGGAAAGTACTGAACTTGTAGTTAGTGTCTGGTTTAAAAGACACATGTTTTCCATCACCATCACTTGATTCCAGGGACTTGAAGGATAACTCTTTGATGTCTTTGAAGACATCCATGGGCGAGAAGCATGGCGAGGGAGAGGAACAGGAGGAGATGTGAGACACACAGTTCTCTTTCTTTTCCTTCCCAGAAGTTAGAGGTATGAAATCCGCAGGCATCTGGGATACAAAGAAGCTCTCATTTTCTGTCTTAACCTCTGCCTCAAAGTCCTTCGACCTGGTGAACTTTGATGAAGAGCAATTTGGAAAAGCCATGATCTGATTATCGTTGTCAACCTTTGAAGGTTTGTCCTCTGTATAACAGTTTGTTTTGGTCTCTGGTTTATCAGAGGGCGTGTTTATGGAAGATGAGACCTTTCGCTCAGCTTCCTCCATAGCTTTAAGAGCTCTGGTCATGAGGCGGTTGCTAGCGGGCAGATGCGCAGGCTGCTTACCCAGGTCCTTCGACTGATCCGTGAGCTTGGGCACACTTAAGACTGGAGTCTTAAACTGATTACCAGTCATTTCTTTGACTGTTGCATTGGACACTGGAGTCTTCGACTGATCAGCAGGACGTTCTTTGACTATTACACTGGACACTGGAGTCTTCAACTGATGACTAGAGCATTCCTTGATTGCCACACTGGACACTTGTGTCTGTCTGTTGACAGCAGCTGCAGTTTGAGTATTTTTCTTGCAGGGGCCCTTGCTAAAGGAATTGTGTTTAGATATGGAGGTGGTAGTGATGAGTCGCCTGTCTTTTCCTGGTTTGCTGAACCACAGGCCAGTTTGGACTTCAGGCTGCTTCTTCACTTTTTCTACTACTGGAACTGAGAGCTGAGTCTGAGAGGGCTTGGATTGACGCTCAAGTGCTTTAGGACACAAAATATTGGGGATAGAGTCAAGGTCCAAATACGGACATTCTTCGATGTCCCCCTCTGGCTTGTCAGTGCTTCCAAATGTTTCGGTGTTGAAGAAATCATTTTTAGCTTTTGATGCTTTAGTTGGATTCTTCTTCCTCTGAGGCTTCTTGAAAATGCTTCCTTTTGGGGAAGATTTACTTTGTGATGACACAGTTCCGTTTGTCATGTGACTTGGTGCAGGGGATATAGAGGCAGATGGAATGGCGGAAGGGGGAATTGGAAGGTCCTTGTTCTCTAATGTGGACCCATCATGGAGGGTTGTATCTGTGGAGTCAGGTCGAGAGGGCCCCATTTTGGGCCGCTCTGAGAGGACAGATTCTGCCTCAGCCACACTTTTTTCCCAAGATGCTTTAAAACGCTTGGGTATCTGTGGAGGAAAATAAAGTGTTTTTGTAATCACAAATATTTGTATTTTGGATATATTCGGTAAAACATGATTGGTTATTGTCCAACATACAAAAAAGCTGAGTCACATGTTTTGATTCACATTACTAATTACAGTGTATTTGTAGTCTTTGTCTCTTTGCCTTCCTCTCCTGCGAATCAAGGGGAGCTGTTCAAACTCAAAGCCTCCATGAAAAGTGTGTGTAGCTTTTCCTGCAACCCAGGCCAGTTCCAACGGCTCTCCAAAGGTCCTGATGTGGTACTGCCGACAAGGCCTATCACTGGGCTCTGAAACATCACCACACAGGAGCAAAGGATCCGGTAGATTTCATATTCATTTAACCTTTATCACAAGTATAAAATACATTTTGCAAGAGAGATGTGTCCGTTTCAATGTAAAGTGGATTGTGAAATATAACACTTCCAAGCTAGTACAAATCTGTTCTACAAGATCAGTAAAAAAAAGAGTTGTTAAAATAATACCCAGGACCAGGGCCTACCTTTCATTTTGTGGTAGGTTCCCTGTACTGGGTCAACTGTCATCTCACAAGGCCACCAGGGTCTTCGGTTGAACTTTGCCCATATAACTTCACCCTCTAAAAACTTTACAGGTGGAAGGGACTTCTTCTTTGGGCTGTCCATCTGTTGATAGACACCAGATAATCAATATTTAAATTACTTCAAGAAATGTTTAAATTCCAGTACCAGTCAAATGTTTGGACACACCTACTCATTCAAGTTTTTATTTTATTTTACTATTTTCTAGAATAGTGAAGACATCAAAACTATGAAATAACAGATATGGAATCGTGTAGCAACCAAAAAAGTGTTAAACAAATCTAAATGTATTTTACATTTAAGATTCTTCAAAGTAGCCACCCTTTGACTTGATGACAGCTTTGCACACTCTTGGCATTCTCTCAACCAGCTTCATGAGACAGTCACCTGGAATGCATTTCAATTAACAGGTGTGCCTTGTTAAACGTTAATTTGTGCAATTTCTTTCCATCTTAATGCTTTTGAGCCAATCAGTTGTGATGTGACAAGGTAGGGGGTATACAGAAGAAGATAGCCATATTTGGTAAAAGACCAAGTCCATATTATGGCAAGAACAAACAACAGTCCAACATTACTTTAAGACATGAAGGTCAGTCAATACGGAACATTTCAAGAACTTTGAAAGTTCCTTCAAGTGCAGTCGCAAAAACCATCAAGCGCTATGATGAAACTGGCTCTCATGAACACCGCCACAGGAAAGGAAGACCCAGAGTTACCTCTGCTACAGAGGATAAGTTAATTACAGTTACCAGCCTCAGAAATAGCAGCCCAAATAAATGCTTCACAGAGTTCAAGTAACAGACACATCTCAACATCAACTGTTCAGAGGAAACTACGTGAATCAGGCCTTCGTGGTTGAACAGCTGCAAAGAAATGACTACTAAAGGACACCAATTAGAAGAAGAGACTTGCTTGGGTCAAAAAACACGAACAATGGGCATTAGACCGTTGGATATCTGTCCTTTGGTCTGATGAGTCTAAATTTCAGATTTTTGTTTCCAACCGCTGTGTCTTTGTGAGACGCTGAGTAGGTGAATGGATGATCTCCGCATGTGTGGTTCCAATCGTGAAGCATGGTGTGGGGGTGCATTTATTTTGAATTCAAGGCACACTTAACCAGCATGGCTACCACAGCATTCTGCAGCTATATGCCATCCCATCTTGTTTGAGCTTAGTGGGACTATCATTTGTTTTTCAACAGGACAATGACCCAACACACCTCCAGGCTGTGTAAGGGCTATTTGACCAAGAAGGAGATTGATGGAGTGCTGCATCAGATGACCTGGCCTCCATAATCACCCGACTTCAACCCAATTTAGATGGTTTGGGATGAGTTGGACTACAGAGTGAAGGAAAAGCAGCCAACAAGTGCTCAGCATATGTTGGAACTCCTTCAAGACGGTTGGAAAAGCATTCCAGGTGACTACCTCATGAAGATGGTTGAGAAAATACCAAGAGCATGCAAAGCTGCAATCAAGGCAAAAGGTGGCTACTTTGAGGAATCTAAAATATAAAGTATATTTTTATTTGTTTAACACTTTTTTGGTTACTACATTATTCCATATGTGTTATTTCATATTTTTGATGTCCTCACTATTATTCTACAAGGTAGAAAATAGTACAAAATACAGAAAAACCTTTGAATGAGTAGGTGTGTCTAAACTTTTGACTGGTACTGTAAGTAAAAAAAGTATTATATCACAATTTACATGCCAATTTATATACGCAAATGTAAACATATGCAAGCATTCCAATATTTTCCAAGACTATACGGTTGCTGAGTTGCCAGGACCAAAGTCCTGGTAAATTAGGTTAGGTAAAGTTAAATCCCTGCAACTCTATCCTAATTTTCACCAGATGCAAGATAGTGCAAATCCACATTATATTACCAACTATCTTTTAAACACTAAAATGCATATATCAGCTCTGTGCACACTCTCTAGCCTAGATGTCAGTCAACCTTACTAAACTTCTATCAACTGATCATGCATAACATTCCAGCCACTAAACAAAGCTCTGGATATGGCCTGACTAATGACTTTTCTCTGTGCAGGTGTTTTATTAATTTCAAAAGGTATTTCAAAAGGTATAATTTCAACTATTGATTGTAATTCACCATATGATATGCTGGAATTACATGGATCATCTCCAGCTCTGAGGAGCTTATCTATTATAGAGGAAGTGACCCCGCTTGACCTTTCTTGCTAATTGGTTAGGATTTAGGCCTCTCACTATCTTCATTGACAATTCACATATAATCAAAACCAATAAGCTTGACAATTTATGTTGCACAGTAAAACAGGTGATCTGGACTGAAAAGGAAGTACCCAGGCCAGAACTGTGACATGTTACAGGATTAAATTTGAGGGCTGTTGGGTACTGCATGATGTTGCTGTCAATAGCCATGTTATGTAAAAGGTTCATAACAGTAGTAGGACTTGCCATTGAAGGCCCAGAGGGGCTATTCCCAAGAGAGAGCGGCTCACAGTTACTCCCCCAGTCCTCGTCTGACCCTTCATGTGCCGTTAATGGGGGGACACTAGGGGACTGCAAGCCTTTACCCACAGATAGCCCTGGCTTCAGTAATTTCTTTACCTTCAAGTTAAACAATTCAGGAAGAGGTTCAGGTGACTTTCCAACTTTGCTATGTCTGTCTGTCAGAGGTAAAGCTGTATCCTCATCATCCTCTTCATCATCATCATCATCAAACAAAGTGGACTCAAAGTGCAGGCAGCCATTCGCAAAAGGGCTATTGCTATCCAGTGAAAAGTCTGGACTAGGTGGGTCAGAGAAGCAACAGTCACTCTTCTTCTCCACACTAGGATTAGTCTTACTGGTGTCTGTGTCTCTCCTGCATGGCTGGGGAGCTGTGAGGGCCAAGGAATTCCCAAAGTCAGTTTTCCCAACAGCATTCCGGGTGTGCGAGACCTCCCTCTCCCCCTCTCCAACCTGTATCAGGTCCGGGTGGCTGACCATGGTGGTCAGGTGCTGTAGCCTTCTCAGAGGACTGTAGGAAGAGGATAGGTTCTTGGGCATGAACCCATAGGTGGATGGAGGTTTGAGGGAAGGGGCGGTGGACAGCTGCATGGCACGTGGAGGGTCTAGTCTAGAATTGGGGTTATTGTGCTTTGAGGAGGGAGAGAAGGGGTCATTGGGGGCAGAGGCCACTGTTGGGTCAGTGTGACAGGCCTGAGCATTGCTGATGGGCAGTTCATAGGGCCGACTCATCCTGGTAAGGCTCCATCCTAAACAGAAAAAAAACAGAAAATAGGCTCAAAAAATATTTAAAAAAATAAGTGATAGCAACTTTAATTGCATGGATTTGCAATTATTGATCACATACAATTTGTTTTATTGTTCGTGGTTACCTATTATAGAATGTGGCAAAAATGGAGATGGTAATGGTATATTATTGAAAAGTTATTAAAAATGTTATAAAAAAAACAATAGTGTTGTAAAATTAGGAAAGTTTTAAATGACTGAGTTTCGTTATATATAAAAGTGTGATATGGTTATCTTTCCCCACCTAAAAAAAAATGAAAATAAAGTATTAGGCAACAGTGTCATTCCACTCCTCGCTACACCGCCAAGAACGTGGAATTGTGGCAACCTATTGCGCGTTTGGCAGGCCGCTGGTCATGTTAAAATTAGACCAGAGTACCTGTAATGACACGCTGTCCTGCCCAGCAACAACGAAGGGTTAAGTTGATTTCAAAAGGCTGATGAAGAAATCGCGAAACCAAGAATAAAATGGACAGCTCCTGACAGCGCCTGTGCATCAACTCTGTGTGCCATGGCTCACGAGGCACCACAGAGATATCGGTTCAGTGCATAGCTGGCACGCGAACATACAGTATCGACACACAAGTTCACACTGCCACACATACGTACAGACTTCCACCGACATATGTATACTGTGCACAATGACGGAATGTTTAAACAAATAAAAACGCGTATGACAATGATATGCCGCAAGAATCTTACCATTTAAATGTCGGTCACCGCAAAAACAACTGTCAAACCTTTCATTTCTATCATTAAATATGCTATTTTCGAATTTTGTGAAAGCGGATGAGGAGAATCCCAGAAGCAGCAATACTAGGCCAGGATCCTGTGGACATATACTCTACTTGCGATAGCTCTTACACCACCGGCGGCCCCTTCAAACGATAAATATATGCATGCATTTCACTTACTGAGAGAACCACCCATTTACAGCGACATATCATACAGTGCTATAAGTTTCTAATTCCTTGTTACCTCATATTCAATGCATTATTAAATTATGACTATTTCCTAGCAGTCGACCTGCCCCTTGCAGCCCCTGCCTGCCCGTGTCTGTGTGAGAGCGGACCAATCGGCACTGCCTCCCAACCCCCAGCTTGGAGTAATGCTGAGGCTTTGAGTTCCACCAAAAATATTTGGGATGGAAAAATTACGGGCATATTCCGCTCTACTGGTTTTTAATTATCACATAGATTTTCAATAGCTGTCATTCACATTAATCACTATGACATGCCTGTCATTTGCTCAATCTGTGTCAACAATGGCATCATATCATACCCCATATGGACATCTCATGCGCTTTTAAATTATGGGATTAGAATGTTTTCATGTAAATGCATTCTAATATAGGCTACCCAGAAAACAGATGGCTTCCTTGTCTTTAGACGAGTTGCAAAACCTTTTTCTCTGCTCACCGGGTCCTTCAAAATGGAGTCGGCTCACAAAAAACAGGCCACAAAGTGTTAATATGCTCGATATGAAGTTCACATCAAAGCGAAAAAGATTGAACCGCAACGCACACATTTCCAATCCATCCAAAACATTCCAAAGCCCCAGAGCAAAGCTGCATTCATTCATTAAACACCATTGAATAAACCACTTTCCACAATAATATTTAGTGTATATCATATGTCAGGTTACAGAAGAAAGGTTCACGACGGGCAAATGTAACTGGTGTGTGTAGTAGGGGGACAGTGTTCCATAATTCGCAGGCATTTCCATAGACTCCATCATGCCCTGAACGTAAAAAGAGAGTTTGAATCACGTATTGTCTTATTTGTGTGGATTGTTTTCAAAGGAAATTATATTGGTAGAGACCGTGGATAGGGGGTGGAGTGGAGTCGTCCTAGATAAATGCACAACCATTAAATATGCAAAGATGTTAATCAAATAACAGTTCTATATTTCGAGAAGGCAAGCTATGTCTTCACACTCTCCATAAAATTAATATGCGATATTTTTGATCGAGGGGGAAATCTGAAGCCTCACGGAAGAACTGCGCTGCCTGCTCAGCCTCGCTCGCGTGAGCCTGGTGGGAGAGAGGGCCTGCAGTGTACGGCGACGGGCACACACACAGTCAAAATAGCGCCCCGACAGATCAAACACGTTCATGCGTCTACAAGCCCAACTAAACGCGTCTTTCTTTCCTTTTAGACTGCACTGTAACGAGAAAAATATATATAACACGATGTAAAGCCTATCTATTTACATATCCGTCAAGAAATCGACTTAAAGTAAACTCTTACATCATCATCTTGTTGTGAGCCGTGTGTTCCTCTGTGCTGTGCTGTCTCTGTGTCTGTGCAGTTCGTAATGTCGGCAAAGTCAGTCATAGCAGAAGACAATGGTGGTTTGAGACAGAAGCACATGAGTTTCTGATGAAGTTAGTCAGGTTTAAGTAAGCCTTTTGATGGACCACTCTATTCTTATCTTATTTTACACCACATGCTGCCATGCCTGATTTATACACCTGTGCTCCTCCACCTCTACCCGAGCTGTTTTCACTCTTCACCTGTACAATGTGGACTCTTACAAGTATCTTATCTGTAAACGAGTTCATCATGCCTCTTTGTGGGAGAGTGATTGACAGGCCCATTCTAAAGTCTGTCACTGCCTATTAGCCTACTTACTGACAACTTGATTTTGTCACTTACGTGACAAAAGAACTGTCCTCTATGAGTCCATGACACGACTATAATGTAATTCAGTCATATGTCAGTATCCATACGCATGCTTTATTTGGTAACCCTTTACGAAAACTCTCTGTCATAAGGGCTACATAACACTGTTAGGCCTATAACACTTTTAACACTGCCATATGTTATTAACAGTAGCCTTTGAAGTCAGTTTATAACCACCCTTAGCAGTGTTGTAAGAAAGCGGAAGTTGCCGGTTTTCAGAGATACAGTATTTTAAACCTAACTGCTGTTTCCCCTGAAAAAGGAAGTGGGGACTCTGCTCTGGCGTATTTCTATGCCTACTACATTAGTTTAGGTTGTATGACTTATGATGACATATGCCACAATGAAGTAATTAGCTAGGCTTAAAATAGCCCAACTGGCTCAGGCAATTCTGACACAGCCAGAAGAGGACTGGCCACCTTCATAGCCTGGTTCCTCTCTAGGTTTCTTCCTAGGTTCTGTCCTTTCTAGGGAGTTTTTCCTAGCCACTGTGCTTCTACACCTGCATTGCTTGCTGTTTGGGGTTTTAGGCTGTGTTTCTGTACAACACTTTGTGAGATCAGCTGATGGAAGAAGGGCTTTATGAATACATTTGATTGAATTAACAGTGTCATGATGACAGTGCAAAGTCTGCTGTCACAAGCGCACACCAACAGTCATGACTGTTAATGACATAAGTAATGTCATTTTTATAACAGTGTTACATGTAGTATAAAGTGTAACTATTTTTTCAATACACTACTAAAGGTATTGAAAACTCTAATTGGCCCATTGATAATTCGAGGTCAGTGGGTCAATCAGATCTAACAGCTATTGGTGGTGGTGAATGCAAAACCCTGAAAAGTAAACAACTAAGTCATGATCCATTGATTATACTTAATACGACCTCCTGATTGCATGAGTGTAATTGTGTAACTGAAAATTAGAGCTTTTAACAGCAGTTACTGCTTAATTTAGGTTTTGTGCTCTGAGGACGGTGACAGTCATCTCTTCAAATCCACTGTGACGCTGTCACCTTAATGATGATGCCATACTCCCCCCTGCTCTCCATCACCTTCCCAACCTGCTTATGAGTTATGACTCATCTGGCAAAGAAACAGAAACGGTTGTTATTACAAGTAAATGACATGCCTCAGAGGAGTAACAGTTTCTATTTCTGTCATCTGTCACATTGCTACCAGTGTGCTTGAACAAAACAATCTCTCCTTCTCCTCCATAAGAATCATTGCTTCATCTGAGCCATTGGAGCGTAACACCATTAAGTGTTCTTTAAAGCAGACATTTATTCAGGTGGGGAAGGAAGTGGGTAGAACCACCATATGTACAGTAACATGTTGTTGTGTGTAAAAAACGGTGCATCCATTGCGTTATTATTGTTGTCTATTTGTGCGGTGGATGCAGCAGCTTGTTAAAGCCCTGGTTGGTTTACTCCCAGGCTCGTGCCACGCTCTGTCGCTCCTGTGGAGGCCAGAGAGAAAGGGAAGGAGGGAGGACGTATGGAGGTTGTTTCCTGCGGCCTTGGGAACAGGAACTAGGCCGTCGCTTAGTAAGTGGCGTGCCATTTCTTCCAACCTTTCCACCTGCAGAATTGTGTATGAGACATGAGCTCGTTGGCTCAGAGGACATGCAGCTGTACTTATGAACTTCAGTACTTATGAACATTAGAATCACGAAGGCCCTACAACTCCTAATCTTAATTATTTAAACATCCAGTGCAATAGAATACATTTTAGATAAGATCCTTTAAAAAAAGTTTTTGCACTTTAAGTTGTTTGGTTACATAGAAAGCACTATACCTTTTCTGTATAACATATATCTATTAAATTGCACTATTATAGTGAGATTTCTACTATATTGACAAAATACAACCTCTCTCATGCTCCTCAAAAAATGAAGTAGACACTAGAAGTATAAGAAGTAGGAGAGCGGACATACTGTACTTGTATGGCGTTTGTATGGCCTATCAGGTCACAAAAAAAATATTTAATTCAAGTTTGGAGGCCAAATGTCCCAGACATTCAGATCTGATCTAATGAGGCCTACTGGGTCTGCGGCCAACAGGCTCCACTGCACTACTCACTCCTTACTCCACCTAGTGGTCAAATATAAGCTTGACCTCTGCCACCCAAAGCTCTCAAGCGACCGTTATTGTTTCAGTAGGCCCTATTATGCCCTATAAGGGATGAATTGATATGGCTTTGTTCTCTAAAAACAAAAACATTCAATATGATATTATCACATAAGTATAAGGAATGTGAAGATAATTAGAGGTAATTGTAAATGTTTACACATTTAACATTTTTATTTCCAACATCGTCGATCTACAGCAGAAGTATTTTGAATATCGGGTCCTCGCTGAACAATGTTAATAAAAAAGGAATACAATACATACGCCTACTATACAAATACAACTTTTAATTTAACCTGTAATGGCATAAGTCTACCACCAAGGGGCAGCACAACACATGGTAAAGGTGGAGGACAATGTCCCATCTGCTGTGTTGCTCATACCAGTCCGTGATATGAAGGACAAGACATCATGATGAAACATGAATGAAAGAAACACAAATTATTTCAAACCTCATCTATCTACACTTGGAATTGATCTCATTGGCAAATATACGTAATATATACTGAACCTTTAGACCCTTTTGCTATAAAAACATCTGTATACAGTATATGCATGTATATATCCATCATGGCAGCCTCCCTCTCTCTGCATATACGGGGAAATGGAAAGGGGGATACCTAGTCAGTTGTAAAACTGAAAGCATTCAACTGAAATGTGTCTTCCACACTTAGCCCTCTGAATCAGAGAGGTGCGTGGGGCTGCCTTAATCGACATCCACGTCATCGGTGCCCGGGGAACAGTGGATTAACTGCCTTGCTCAGTAGCAGAATGACACATTTTTACCTTGTCAGCTCGGGGATTCACTCCAGAAACCTTTCGTTTACTGGCCCAACGCTCCGACCCGCCTGGTTAGATATCCCCTCTGTAAATTCTATATCCTTACTGTAAATCATATTATACTCCAGAGTTTTGGGTTTACTGTATTCATATTGAATTTTGTATGTTGACTATGTTGACTTTATGCCTGTATTCTGTCTGTACATGGTCTATTTCTGGCATCACCAATTCACCGAGTCAAATTGCAGGTATGTGTAAATGTACTTGGCAAGTAAAGTGATTCAGATTCTGAAAAACAATAAATCCATATACGTTTACTCACGTAACAACACAGAAGTTGGTTGAACAAATATATGTCAGGTCAATATTGTAAAATAGAATGTGTTCTCAATGACTTACCTGGTTAAATAAATACATATTTTAAATTCCTTTCATTGAAGGCACCAAATTGAAATCAGATATGTGTAATACCTGTGTTGTGTAGTATGTGTACTAATGCAATATATACCATTGTAACAAAAATGGATAATAATAATAATGCTTGTGTATATGCCATGTAGATTGATTAGACAAGTACATTACTGATCTCACACCAGGAATGATTTGAATAGGGTCCCAATGAATACTTCAGTTCACAAACAACAGAAACGTTATTTCCAACACGACAACATCTGAGTTTAAACTTTCATTCAGCACTGAATAACAACTATAGCATTAAGCTTTGCACTGAATCACTAATGGGATGATGATTGGGTGTGTAGGCGTGCATATGTGTGTGTATGTATGCAAGCATCCATGCATGTGTGCATGTGAGTGAGTGTGTGTGGGGGGTGAGGTCGCTCGTGAATGAAGTTTTAGGCGTCTCTCTGTCACTATATCACAAAGGAAAGTTTCTGGAGGCCAACGCTGTCCTCCTCTCCCTCCAGGAACCCACTGTGTGGAAGACTCTTCCTGTTGTTTTAAATTCCGCTCCACTCCCCCACTGCTTCCAACCCCGATGATTCACATCCCCAATCCCAGCTGTCAGCTGTCCATGCTTTTGACAGCTCTCTTCTCCTCTTTCTACCCAACTCTTTCTCTCTCTCTCTCTCTCTCTCTCTCTCTCTCTCTCTCTCTCTCTCTCTCTCTCTCTCTCTCCCTCTCTCCCTCTCCCTCCCTCTCTCTCTCCCTCTCCCTCTAACTCTCCCTCTCCCTTTCCCTCTCCCTCTCCCTCTCTCTCACCCTTCACATCTTTCCAATTCTCAGGGAGAAGTACATTTTTAATCTAAAAAAATATTAATATTTTTCCGTCATTGTCTTTGATGAACGAAAACATGTTCTATCATAGTAGCTCAAAATTGATCAGAAATTACTACTCTGCTTTGCTCTTTGCAATTTTGTTTTTTGTTCTTCCTCCTCCTTGTACCCCTATTTTTACAGTACTGTACCCTGCATCTCACAAACTTGTCCTTTGTCTCTGTGATACTGTAATTCTTGTTCTTTGTTGATATGAACCTGCAACCAGTCAAAATCTATTGAGCAGTCAGTACTGTTAATAAATGGAAAGCACAATGTTCAGGGCCATACAATTTGTCCATTGTACAGTATACATCCTACAATGCACTGTACTACAGTATACAATACTAAAAGGGAAAAAATTCAAAGGAGTAAACGTGATCAATGAGCTTTTTCTTGTCTTTGGGCTGGGTCAGGCCAGAGCACTTCGTCGACATCATAAGCAATATTGTCCCTCCTGAGGCAACGGGGGTAGAAGCCTCTTGTGTGCCGTATCCAGCCCTGACATGATTCCTCACCTATATCACCACAGGCTAAATCCATGGCTTGCAGCAGATTTACTCTGGTGTAGGGTTGTCTATCATACACCTTCCCTTCCATCTCCAAGAGGAGAAAAATTCCTCAATCGGATTCAGGAAAGGCGAGTATGGAGGGAGGTACAAGTTCATAAACTGCCCATTGATGTTAAACCATTCCCTTACCTGAGCAGCTCGGTGGAAACTGTCATTGTCCCACACTATCACATAGGTGGGAATGGGATTCTCATTCAGCTCTTGACCCTGCTGCTCTTGAAACTGCTGCTCAAATAAAATATCTCTTAGATTGGCAATAAATCTTAGAAGGTGCTGGGTGTTATATGATCCGAGTGTAACATGGTGATGTAGAACACCATGGTTGCTGATAGCAGCACAGATTGTGACATTGCCACCTCATTGACCAGGGACTTCAACAATGGCCTGCTGTCCAATCATGTTTCGGCCTCTCCTTCTCCTCTTTGTTAGATTGAAGCCTGCTTCATCGACAAATATGAACTTATGGGGTCTGTCCAAGGATTCCAAGTCAAATATTGTCCTTGTAGAAATACAATATACTGTATGTAGGATTTTGTAAGTCATACAGAGACAATGCTATACTGTAGAGTACAATTAGGCTTCTGATTCCCATACATTGTATGTTATGAAGAGTAATGTCATTCACATAGTATGTGTTAGTACTGTAGACAATCTGGAATACAGTAAACATTTCTGAATGCACACTTACTTGCACATACTGAGCTCGCAGTTCTTTCACCCTTGGTGAGTTGCACTCAAAAGGTTCTCTGTATACTTGTTTCATTGGCATCCTGTTGCGATGGAGGACACGGTCAATTGTGGAAATGCTCACACTGTCGATTCCCTGGAAGTGTGTGTTGTCTTGTTTCACTCGTTCCTGGATTTCTCTGTGTCGTATTGCATTATCTTGAAGGACCATGCCAACTATAACGGCCGCTTGCTCCCGAGTGAATATAGCTGTCCTTCCACCTGCATGTGGCAGCCTTGCAATTCTACAAAAAGTAGTTGTGCAGTTACAAAACATATTCATGCAGTACAATACATATAGTCATTAACTTTACAAATGTCTATTGAAACAGCTGCATATAGTGTAGTACAGTACATTTGCAATTACAAAAATACAGTAGTATACTGTACCTGTTCTCTTCTCTGAATGTCCTTACTATGGTGGACACAGAAAATCGGCTCAAATTGGGTTGCACTCTAAGTCCTGCTTCCCTCATTGTCAGTCCATGGACAAGAACATGGTCTATAACTGTTGCTCGAATTTCATCAGATATTTCCACTCTTTGTCTTCCTCTTCCTCTTCGTCCTCCTCTTCCTCTTTCTTGCCCTCCTCCTCCTCTTCCTCCTCGTCGCCCACCTCGCATAAACACTCGTCCTCGTCCTCTCACATTGTTTCTTCTATCCATTCTCAGACTTTCTCCTTCCCACCTTCAACAACCTGTTTGCGCTCTGAACTGGCTTATATTGGTTGCGTCGCATCATTTGAAACAGGTTAAATCAATTTTGAGTGGTTGTGTTCAATCAATGACATGTTCTCTATTTGTATTTCATTGTTGCCACTTGTGTTTACCAGTATGGATGACATGTGCATTAGAGTGCAGAATGTGTTTTGAGAATGAGAATATGTTTAGAGTTTTGCTGAAAATTCTAAGTGAGATCTGCAAATTGTGTTTTACCATGTGAAATGGTGTAAGGAATTGACAACAGACTGTGTTTTACCATGTGAAATGGTTTAAGGTATTGACAACAGACTGTGTTTTACCATGTGAAATGGTGTAAGGAATTGACAACAGACTGTGTTTTACCATGTGAAATGGTTTAAGGTATTGACAACAGACTGTGTTTTACCATGTGAAATGGTGTAAGGAATTGACAACAGACTGTGTTTTACCATGTGAAATGGTGTAAGGAATTGACAACAGACTGTGTTTTACCATGTGAAATGGTTTAAGGTATTGACAACAGACTGTGTTTTACCATGTGAAATGGTTTAAGGTATTGACAACAGACTGTGTTTTGCCATGTGAAATGGTTTAAGGTATTGACAACAGACTGTGTTTTACCATGTGAAATGGTTTAAGGTATTGACAACAGACTGTGTTTTACCATGTGAAATGGTTTAAGGTATTGACAACAGATTGTGTTTTGCCATGTGAAATGGTTTAAGGTATGGACAACAGACTGTGTTTTACCATGTGAAATGGTGTAAGGAATTGACAACAGACTGTGTTTTACCATGTGAAATGGTTTAAGGTATTGACAACAGACTGTGTTTTACCATGTGAAATGGTGTAAGGTATTGACAACAGACTGTGTTTTACCATGTGAAATGGTTTAAGGTATTGACAACAGACTGTGTTTTACCATGTGA
Organism: Oncorhynchus masou masou; assembly: GCF_036934945.1. NCBI lineage: Eukaryota > Metazoa > Chordata > Actinopteri > Salmoniformes > Salmonidae > Oncorhynchus > Oncorhynchus masou. The sequence goes on along the minus strand of NC_088222.1, from coordinate 38,294,680 downwards.
AATGGTTTAAGGTATTGACAACAGACTGTGTTTTACCATGTGAAATGGTTTAAGGTATTGACAACAGACTGTGTTTTATCATGTGAAATGGTGTAAGGAATTGACAACAGACTGTGTTTTACCATGTGAAATGGTTTAAGGTATTGACAACAGACGGCATAATTAGCTAAATGAGTCCAGGCAACTGAGAACTTTGTTCAGCCAATGGGCTTTAGTGTTTTAGCAATTAAGAAAAACTGTAATTAGGATCCCCATTACCCGACGCCAATGGCGACTGCTAGTCTTCCTGGGGTTTGACACGTAACGAAAAATACATTACAGACAAAATACTTTACAATTTACATGCATTTAAAAACATTAACATGTAGTGTGTGTGTGCACCTATTAGTTACATAGACATGTCAGTACATACACTCAACAAGTAGGTCACATGGGGGAGAGGCGTTGTGCCGTGAGGTGTTGATTTGTGCTATGTAAGATTGAAGGGAGTTCCATGCACTCATGCCTCTGTATAAAACGGTACATTTCCTTGCATTTGTTCTGGACCTGGGGAGGGTTATGAGTGCCTCATGGTGAATTCATAGAGAACGTGGTGAATGAAAGGAACCCTGGGCCCTCTCCCATGGTCACACCCTGACCATAGTCTGCTTTGTATGTTTCTATGTTTTGGTTGGTCAGGGTGTGATCTGAGTGGGCATTCTATGTTGTGTGTCTTTCTGTGTTTGGCCTGATATGGTTCTCAATCAGAGGCAGGTGTTAGTCATTGTCTCTGATTGGGAACCATATTTAGGTAGCCTGTTTGGTGTTGGGTTTTGTGGGTGATTGTTTCCTGTTGCACCAGATAGGGCTGTTTTGGTTTTGTATTATGTTCATGTTCATGTTTAGTTTTCTTATTAAAAATGATGAACTTCAACCACGTTGCATTTTGGTCCGCCTCTCCTTCCCAGAAATAATCCCGTTACACCCATCAAATCTGTTGACAGGACTCAAGTAATAAACCTCCGCTCCATTCATTCCAACATATCCCAATAGGCACAGTAGTACGCACGCACAGCTGATAAATATACTGTAATGTGTGGAACTACAGCTTGTTGTGCCAATCTCTTCTCTACAATAGGCCAACTTTGTGAGCCAATTAGGGTAAGCTCTGTCTGTATTTGTAATAGATATGCGGATAGGCCATGTTGAAATTCGTCAAGAGTTATGCTGATCAATCAATTACTGTTATCAAGATTGCTTTTAGCTTTCTCCTGTAGGTACGTGATTTCACAATGAAGGGGAGGTAAGTTTTTTTTTTTTTTGTATATGCATTTTAAACGTTGGCAACAGACTGGGATGGGCAGGGCACATCAGCCCACTTATGTAATGAAGCATTAGAACAAGAAGGGTGTTAATATTCCATTGTTATTTTCTCAGAATCGTTAAATAAAATATATAAATCAGCGTCTTTGGGATTTTGGCATCTTATGTTTAAATATCTGCAAAAAGTTAGAAGCAGTAACAACACCCTCGGCTGAATAACTAACCAGAGATGTTTTTAAAGTCTGCCATCCTCTCTACCCTTCTCAGAGCTCTTCACTCTCTTCCATACACATGCATTGAGCCTATCGCTAACTTGAGTCAAGGCGCCAAAAAACACATTGTTTGATGTGAGTGTCCGGATGAATCCGCCCTCGCTGCTTCCACACCAAATATCTCAGGAGACCATTAAAAAATGTCACTTCAATTAGTCTTTTCTCTCTAACCCAAAGCTTGGGCCCTTCCACACACCCATACACATACACTCACACATGAAAATAAAGTGAAAAGAAGAGGAAGTCTTGAGGGGCTTTGAAAAGCACGATTGGGAGAAGCCTCTTGTGCCGGGAGAAAGGGAAGATGTGAATAACAAGCATTGGGAAACAGCAGCTAACACAAAGTGGACTGGAGTAGCCATTCTCTCTGCCCGGGTTGAGTCTCCTCAAGGGGGGGCCGGGGTCTTCAGGAGCCCGAGACCTGCGCTTAATGAGAAATTCCTGGGGATTTAGAGGGGAGCAGAGGTCTTCATTTTCTCACTGCGCCCACGGCCCCCCAATACCGGGAGGTGCGGGCTCCTTTTGAACAGCTCATTCAGAGAGCTGGGGTCCTGCTGGATTATGCATATGAGCTGTGTCTCATAGGGCCACAGCCTGCCACCTCGCTGAAGGAGCCCACATAGGGCAGGGGTGTGGGGGGATGGGGGGGAGCTAATTCTCTGAGTGTCTAATTAAAAGAATAAGCAGGCTGAGATGAGAGTGCTTGATACTGCAGCTGCCTGCGTTGTGATGGTGAGTGCCCAGTGCTGGCCCTGGGGGCCCCTAACTGAGAGGCCCCTACAGCTGGCCCCCTGAACCAGCAGGCTGGACATTGTGCTGGAGCTTTGCTGTGGGCCGACTCGTACCCATCACAAACAAACCCCACTGGGCAGCTGACGGCTGCATGGTCGGGCCTGGATCTGGAGACGTTGTTCCCCCAGGATCCCAGAGAGAGTGGCGGTGCTGGCCCGCATGGTGCTAGTCCAGTCAAAACAACCAGAACCAGAGCACAAAGCACGACGAGGTGCTACGCCAGAAACATTCGCTCCAGTTCTGCACTGTGGACAGTGATGCCTCTGAATGAACAGTAGAGAGTTTAGCTTTGGGTGTTTTCACATCGATCAGGCACAAAAAGATGTTGAAAATCAAACCTCTATGCTAAAAATGTTAGAATACAATATTTTCTGCTTATATAGTTGTCCCAATGACATTTATGTTAACATTTGTAACATAAGATAGGTCACATCTTCTCTCACCGTGACCCCTAAATGTCCTTTATATGGCCTCACTCATAAAACTCAGTCACCTGATCCTTTATTCATATCATCCTTTATAAACTTTTTAACATTTAAAAAAAAAAGTGTAATAATATATGATTTTTTTTACCTTTAGCCATGGAATGTACAGTTTAGGGATTTTTCTGAATTGTCTGGAATTGAATTGGAATTGACCCCAACTCTGATAAGCATCGTAATCTCTCTGAAGTAAACTGTCTGTCTGGCATGGGTGAAGGTGGACATCTATAGCAGACAGTCTTTTACCCTTCTGTCTCCACAGTGACCAGAACAAAAGCTTATGGTGGGCCGTTTAACCAGCGTGTCTCTGAGACCAAGGTGTCAGCCTTCAATGAGTCTATTACCACTCTCACCAAAACAAAAGAACCAAATCTCAATCTGGACTGGAGCCAGACAAAGTCACAGATACAGACCGAGCACTATTCTCTCTCTCTCTCTCTGTTAAAACGATAAACATCCTATTTTCTTTACAGGGTACATTTTACCATTGGGTACAAATAAAAAGCTTTGCACTAAGAGGTCGTTCTTCTAGAAACACGTAGTCCAATTAATTAGTTTATTAAGGAGAGAGAAAAAAGTTTTTTGCCTCCTTTCGCTTGTTTCCAGACAGGTTTAATGTGCATTTAGTCCTGAACAATGGCCGGCCCATTCATATGCAAAGGCAAGGTATATGGAGCGAGCCAATTTTGCGGCCAATGACTCAGACTCTGATTGAGGGGCACTGGGGCATGACAGTGTCCCCCCCCAACCCCACCCGCATCCTCCTTCAGCCCGTTGTGGTCATCCCCCACCCCCTGACCACCCCAAAAAACCAGAGTCTCTGCACAGAGGGGCGCGGGGGGACAAAGCCTGCAGCCGTGAAAAGGTCCTAGTAAAAGACTGGCGCTGGCCTTTCATTGAGATGTCATTCTGCATCGTAGCACCCTGAGATGAGCTCTGTCATAGCCAGAGATGCACTTATAGTAGGCAGTCTTGATTGGGGGCTGGTATATAAGGGGGGGGTGATGACCTAATGCTAACCAAACCCCTCTCTATTCTTCCCTCTGGCTCTGCTAAAGAGGCCTGACTGACACTCCCACCGCCTCTAAATGTGATCCCCGCAGTGCCATGGTTACAGAGACACCAGGTCCAAGTGTGGGGAGAGTAGGAGAAGAAGAGGCAGATCTTATAGGCTAGCTGCCATACAGAGCCTTTCTCTTTCTTTGTATTCATGTGTGTTTCCAATAACATACTGTACACAGACTCAGCACATGGGAACATACTTGGGAGAGAAGCAAAACAATATTGCAAGATCTTATCTATTGATACTCTTATTTTAGAGGTCTAGTCTATCTCCTGAACATACAGAAATGCGAAGACAAAAGTATCGTTAAGTCATCAGGATGTATATTCTTTGGCTCAGGAGTAATAAGGACTGGTCTGAGAGAATTCTGAAATATTCAAACCATATTTAAGGTTTCAGAAGCTGGATTAGTGTGCAAAAATTCAGGGTTTACGGTTAATCCAGGACCAAAGTCTGGCTGTGCAGCCTGGTCTCATAAATTAAACGTAACATAATAAACAAAACATCCAGGAAACAACATCCAGGAAACTAAATGTATTATGACATGTTACATTTGGTATGGTTACATAAAACAGAAGATCTTATGGTAAAAACCAAAGGATGGACTTATAATGCGGACGTCTAGCAACCCGAAGGTTGCGAGTTCAAATCTTATCATGGACTACTTTAGCATTTTAGCTAATTAGCTACTTTGCAACTACTTACAAACTTTTTAACTACTTTGCACCTACTTAGCATGTTAGCTAACCCTTCCCTAACCCTAACCTTAACCATTTAACCTAACTCCTCACCCTAACCTTAACTTTAACTTGAACCCTTAACCCTAACCCCTAGCCTCACTATTAGCCACTAGGCTAACGTTAGCAGTAGCCACCTAGCTAACGTTAGCCACAAGAAATTGCAATTTGTAACATATCATACAAATTTGAATTCGTAACATATAATTCGAAATGGATGATGGATATCCACAAACTAATACATACCATACCAAACGTAACATATCATACTAATTTGAGTATCCTGGATTTTCGTTTATCATGTTATGTCTACCCCTGAGTCCAGGTTGGGCGCTGCAGGGTTAAATCTTCATCATGGCTGTCAAAACTGATTGACATGTAACGTTTGAAAGAACGTCTGTCAGATCCCAGACAATTGAACTTGCTGGACTGTGACGGGAGGGCAGCAGTGTGTGTGTGTGTGTGTGTGTGTGTGTGTGTGTGTGTGTGTGTGTGTGTGTGTGTGTGTGTGTGTGTGTGTGTGTGTGTGTGTGTGTGTGTGTGTGTGTGTGTGCATGTGCGTGCGTGTGTGTGTGACCGAGAGAGAGGGCATGAGAGAGAAAGATACATGTCAAAATCACACATCTATCAGGACAATAAGGCTGGTTGGGAATAGAATGTGGGAGAGACAGAGATGGAGACAGACAAAAGAGATAGTGTGGGAGATGGAGACAGAGAGAAAGAGAGAGATAATTAAAGAAAAGCAGGGACACAGGATTGGATGAAAATCCTAGTGACAGAGAAAGTATCAGAGGTAGAGATGCATTGAGTTTACAGAATATTAAGAACATCTTCCAAATATTGAGTTGCACCTCCCCTCCCCTTTTCCCGTCCGGCTCAATTCGTCGGGGCTTGGACTCTACAAAGTGTAGAGAGAGTTTCACAGGGATGCTGGCCCATGTTGACTACAGTGCTTCCCACAGTTGTGTCAAGTTGTCTGGATGTTCTTTGGGTGGTGGACCATTGTTGATACACACTGGAAACTGTTCAGTGTGAAAAACCCTTGAAAAAGAAAAGGAGAGCCGCACACTCAGGGAGTTCAGATGCAATAATTGAATAACCAACGTTCCCGACAGACAAGCGGTCTTCATCAGTGGGAAAAACCTCGCAGTGTTGCAGTTCTTGACACAAACCCTCTGAATGGCACACATACACAATCCATATCTCAATTGTCTTTAAGCTTAAAAATACATTTTTTAACCTGTCTCCTCCTCTTCTTGTACACTAATTGAAGTGGATTTAACAAGGGACATGAATAAGCAATTATAGCTTTTACCTGGATTCACTTGGTCAGTCTATGTCATGGAAAGCGCAGGTGTTCTTAATGTTTTCTACACTCAGTGTATAGAGAGAGAGAGAGACAAAGAGAAAGAGGATGTATTGCATTGGTTTCATGGAAATATCTGTATTTGTTTAATGTAAAGTGCAGCCTTTGCATGCAAACGTGAGACTTTGAATAGCTTTGAAGTTAGCTAGTGCAGGAAGGAAAGAGTCAGAGTACGAGATTGACATGGCAGCATGTATTTGCAAGGGGCCTCTGAGTTAGAAAGTAACAGGAGGAATGTGAAAGGAGAACAACTGTATCCAATATTGGATCAATGAATGTGGGATGCTGTGCTGACAGCTTTTGCATGGGACTTATGTCAATAAATCTCAGAGAGAGAAAAGATAGAAAATAGCAGAAATAGAGGACTGACAAGGTTAAATGACAGTGGACAGCTCACGTCCCTGGGCAGTATAGGGGTAAGGTTACACACACACACACACACACACACACACACACACACACACACACACACACACACACACACACACACACACACACACACACACACACACACACACATTGACACCTGAGATGAGGCTAAGATGAGCAGGGCTGAGCTGACCCCTAAACTCTGACCTTGGCCACAGCCGGTGGGAAGACTCTCTCTTCCTGTCCCTATATCCCACTGACTGTCCTGATCTACTGGAACACCGTCCTTTTCTCCCTACAGGTTCACTATTACCTCCTATAAACACGTGCACACATACACACTAGCCTGTCTCATCCCATCCTCCAGTCATAACCCAACTCAAATTATATCAGTGGAGGATATACAGAGGAGGGAATGGAGGACCATCCTCAGTGAATTTCATAAAAATAAAAATAGTGAAACATTTAAAAAGTTATCCTTTTGAGATAAAACAATACAACATATTGTATATTCACATCACCAAATAACTGATTAAAACACTGTTTTGCAAAGGCCAACAGTAGCCTCAGCACCACTCTGTAGGGTAGCACCTCGGGGTAGTTGGAGGACAGCTAGCTTCCGTCTTCCTCTGGATACAATGACTTCAATACAAAACCTAGGAGACTCATGGTTCTCACCCCTTCCACAGACTTACACAGTAATTATGACAACTTCCCGAGGACATACTCCAACCTATCAGAGCTCTTGCAGCATGAACTGACATGTTGTCCACCCAATCAAAAGATTATAGAATGGGGATCTAGTACTGAAAGCAAAAGATACATCTAGCTAGAACTGCAATGCATAAAATGTGGTGAATAGTTGACTCAAAGAGAGAGAAAATAGTTTTTAACAAATTAATTTCTTCAAATATTAAGAGGGAGAAAGAGATAGCTATATTTAGGATTTTTTTTCCAATTTCACTTTCACTTACTTAGGTAGTAAATGCAGCTAACTAGTTTAGCCTACTCAAACACCTGGCTCAAACAGAGGGATGCTATGTTAGCTAGCTGGCTAAGACTATCCAACACTGAAACTCATTCAATACAAGGTAAGCTTTTGGGTTTAGATGTGTATTGCCACCTTGGCTAGCTGGTGTAACTGCTAAACCGCTTACTGATTGTACACTGTATTGCATGATTGTAGCGGGTTTACTAATGCATTAGTTTTATTAGCTATGTTGACTATGACGTTACTTTAGATAATATGGTGACAATGATGTAGGCTGTGTGCAGCGGTTATGATATGAAGGTTTGGCTTGGAAAGGTTTTTTCGGCTGGTCACAGACAGCTGATGTTGTGCATTGAAGTCCACACGCGAAGGGAAAAGGTGAGAGCAGGAGAGCTCATAGATCCGAGAAGGAATACAACAAGCTGTTTGTAAGTGGCTATGAAAGTGAACTGTGTGTGTGTGATCAGCGGCGTATGCATTCCGCCAATTCTGTTGAAAAACGTTTCTTAAACGGAAGAAAATGTAATTATTCGGGGATCAACATACCTGAATTTATCCAATAGAAACCCATATTTGCAGCTGTTGAACTAATGATTACACCGCAAGGCGGTATTAAATGTGTCACTGTCCATGACACCTCAAATCTTTCTCTCAACCTGTGTGCACCTACATTGTAAACTTTCATTCACAGGCTGGGTTGTATAGCAAGCTCATGATGGGTATAAGGAAAATGACATTGAACTGGTTATAAGAAAATTACATTGAACTGGGTGAACGGAATATGAATGGAATATGAATTAATATGAATGACAGTTATCCAATAGACTGTAATATAAATAAGGCCATGCTCATCACATTTTTTTTGCATCCTCCCTCATCCTAAATGGCACCAACCGCCACTGAATTCTACTCATACTGGAATCAGTAACCTATCCCTCATACTCCTTATGAACCACTACTCCTAAGCATCTGTTCCAACCAACACCTACTGAAATCCCCTGATCCACTCCCCATAGCAATCAACCCCTACTGCTTCTTACCCCTTCTTCTCCTCTACTCCTCCAACATCATTGATTAGAGCTCACGTGTTCATGCAAGGCTCAATGTCTCCATCAGTGACCAGGGGACGGTTGACTGAGCCCAAGCTCTCCCCAGCCTTTGTCTTCTGTTTGGGGGTTCCGGGGGGACAATCACTGGGCGTTTAACTACCCTCTTAGTCTGCTCTTTGTGCCGAGCCACCACACCGTTTCAAGACATCATTTGGAAACTGGTACAGCTCATGGTACAAGACTCGGACTTGGGACCTGGCAGTTGCTGCTGATGGGGTTGTCTTCCTCTTTTTGTTGTTGTAAGGAGACACAAGAAGGGTTTTGGACAGAGAGCTGCAGAGAAAACAAAGTCTAGTGTCCTTCAAAGACGATGGAGTGACGGAGTGTCAATTTGGCTGGGATTTTGTTTGTTAAATAAATGAACCAGACAGACATTTGAGGAGTCAGGAGTACAAGATAGGCTCTCTTTAGTGTTGTTAACAAGGCCCATTTTTATTCCAGATGGTGGATGAGGGAGCACAAACATTCTTTAAGTGGTGAAAGTGTTTTTCATTGCCACACTGGTTTTTGAATCTTGGCACAATCAAATTTGTGGGAGGAAATTTCAAGAATATTTGAGAAAAAATTGGTCTCGTAAAGTTTTATAGTATATAAAAATTCTGCAGGCCCAGTTTTTACAGGCATACTCTGCCTCTGTGAGCCCCCTTTGTGACACACATCTCTCTGTCTCACTCTCTCTCACATGTCTCACTCTCTCTCTCACATGCACGAATGCACGAATGCACGTTCACACACACACTGGCAGAGAGAGAGAGAGTGGCTTATGAGATATCCCAAAGCAATGTAATGAAAGCTAAACATCCCAAGCAACAAACCTTGAAACGTGACATGTGGAACAACTTTGGTCTCGGCGGTGTGACAGAAAAATGCCAAACTGTTCCCCGAATCCCGTGTTTAAAAATGGACAATGTATATTTGGGTCCTGTTGGTGGCTAGGCTTCTGGGATTGGCTTGTTTGTTTAGACTGGAGGCAGTAGTAATGTGATGAACAGCAACCCAGGAGACTGGCCAGGAATGTGTCCCATAGCGCTCCTCAGGCCACATCAAAGCCTCAGTGCACATCTCCCTCCCAGCCCAGGACACTACCATTCGTCTCAGGAGTGTCGCGCAACTCCTCTCTCCCTGTCTCCCTGTCCCCCTGTCTCCGCTTTCTCACACCCTCCATCCCTCCACCCACGGAAAAGAAAGGGGCTGTGGCTCCCCAGGCTGTGGCGCCTGCATGGGCCTGAACTAGAACAATGAGGGACAGTGTGGAGGGATCCAAGGAGCTTGCCTCTGGCTACCAACATCCTGGACTTCCTCCCCTCTCACCTTTTAATTGGTCAAACTGCCTGGTGCTGTGTGACGCCTGTGTTTTCCACCCAGTGGCGTTGGTTGCGCTAGACTGGGGCCACTGAGCCTCCAGACAGTGGGGCTCCTGTACTGGCCTTATTGGGCTTTCCATGATGGAGCCTTGCTAGTTATTTACCTGTCTGTCTATGTATTATTGCTATTGTCAGTTATGGGTTCATATAAAACTGTTAAGGGGGAAAAATAAGAATTAGTCGTGTCGTTGTAAATGCTTGAGCAAGGCAATGACTTGTCCAGCTTTCATCGGAAGACTTCACCTCCCAGCTCAGTCTGGAGTCTCCATCTCTCAGTATTGAATGACTGGGTTTGTCAGGACGAGACAGACTTGAAGTCTCTCTTCCTCTCTCCTTCCATTTCTCTTTCAGTGTTTTTGCATCTCCATGCTCCTCTCTCTCATTCTCTCTCGCCTTTCTCTTTCTATTTGTCATCTTTCTCTCTCTCTTACTCCCATGCTCTCCCAACCCTCTCCCCTCCCCCTCTCTTGTGGAGTTGACCCATGGTGTTGTGTGGTCAGGTCGCTGAGCTCCGCTTGTCCCTGACAGCTTGACTCCCCCAGTCACGATGCCTCTGGTCCAGGCTGTCTCTCCCCACACCATCATCCTCAACCCTGGGAGATTGGCTGGGGGAGGTGGTTGGGTGACCTGTGTGTGTGTTTGAGTGTGTGTGTGTGTGTGTGACCTGGCTTGGTGTGTGAGGAGGGTTACTCTGCCGCCCCATGGACGGTCACAACAGCTGGGCCTTGTCTTAAGATAGGGAGGTTGAGAAATGGCAGATGAAAGTAAAACAACGAGGTAGAACAAACGTCTCCCTGAGAGGAGGGACACGGACAGGGCTTTCTCTTTCCCAGAGAACTCAAACAAACAAAGAAAACAACCTGATCACACAGACATGCTCACACACACACACACGCACATGCACACACACACACACACACACACACATACAGCTTACCTGTCCTTGTTTGACGTCTGTCTAATTTGTATTTGTATTTATTAGGATTGTATATAGTTCATTATGAATCCAGAATAATACATATACAGCATTATCACCTAATGTTGTGTTAGATCTTTGTATCAACTTTTGTTTTTGTGAACATTACAAGTTTTTAACTTCTATTTGCTATTTATGGACTGTAGTCCTCATTGACCTGAGCTCATACAACTAGTTTTTGAGTAACAAAAGCATAATGTATGGATTATTTTGACTGTAACAAATACTCAGATGAAACTCAGATGGAAATGGCCCAGATATTGTGCTATTTATCACAGACTACTTTGTGTCAAAGTTTAACAGTTGTCTTTAACAGTTGTCTTTGCAAACGCGTCTACCTCCAAGTTGGTGATGTTTATCACTATAGATTCAATTGACTCTGTCAGGAACAGTTCGAAGCAGGATTTATGTCATCAACCTGGGATATGGTGTATCTCGTTGGCCCTTGGGTCATCCTGATAACATTTTCAGCCAACAGCCGACCTCTTCTCTCAGGTGGGGATAAAGACCATTCTTTGACCAGAATGTAACAGCAACCTCAGCAGGGCACTCTTCCTCATCACTGGGTTGTTCCACATCGGTTGTCTCTTGGTCTGAATCATATTCTGTGTTGTCTTCAACTTCTAACACTTTTTCCTCTAATGAATCTTCAGTCAGTTTCCTGGCCTCTCTCCTCCTCACCAGTGTCATGATCAAAGATATGATCAAGAGCCTCACATACAGTATATCGTTTGGTCATTGTGCTGCCACAGAATGAACTGTGAGCAAGGCCTCAAAAAAGCTTCATATACCAGAGCTGTGAGAAAAGTTCTATATATTATTGAAACAATGTTGCGATTGTTTGTTAGAATGCCAACAGGTGTGGTTCCCGTGGGGGAAAGATTCTATTGGGGAAAGGTTCCCGTGGGGTTTGCCATGGAAGCCAAGAAGGGGAGTGAGGTGTGTGTGTGTGTGTGTGTGTGTGCTCAAACACACATGCATGTGGGAGTCTGGGAGAGGAAGTGTGTCCATCTGATGAATGGGCATGTGCCTGAACTCAATTTTATACACTAATTGTAGTCTCACCCATTAATTTCTAATGACCGGGAATAGCACAGGGGTACAAAAGTTCAATAAAACACCCAATGGAAATCATCAAAATGTATTGTGTGTGTTCAGATGCCCTGTGTGGACAAAGTCATGGAACCTTATGATACCAGATTAAATTAACTGCATTGTTGAGAGAAAGAACCTATAAATTGGTCCAATTCGACAGGAACACAACAGGAGGGTTAAGGCACTTACATTACACATAAAACAAAAGATAAAACAGTACATTATTTAACATTATTACAAGTCATTGTTTTACAAGTCACAAGTAAGTCTCAAGTCTTAGCAATCAAGTCCCAAGTCAAGACAGGCAAGTCCGAGTCAAGTCTCAAGTCAAGACCGTCAAGTATCAAGTCAAGTCACAAGTCCTAAACTTTGAGTTTCGAGTCCAAAACAAGTCATAATGTGCTCTTCACAAAATGTAATACCATTTCACATTTTTAACAACAGTAATAGTATATTACATTTACGCAAATCATGAATGATTTTAAAAATATCTATATATTTATTACTTTCCAAATAAACTTTATATTTCCATGGAAATACATGGGTAGCCATGAGAAAGACACACCCCACCAATAGTGATCGACAATCGAGGATAGCTATAGTGCGCAATCGGGATATGTACAATATGTCACAATCGCCCAACCTTAACACACACACACACACACTCTCTCTATGTGGTTACAGTAGGCTAACGTATGTCAATGGTTTTAGGAACAACAGTAACATCAAGCAGGATTTAGGCTACCAACTGCACGGCCAGTTGTAGTTCAATCTTGGGTGCAATGATCAAGTTCCCGCACTGACTGACTGTGTGGAGGCTCATTTATTTAACATTACATTGATACACCAGCAAAGTAACGAAATATATAGCTGTCGGCTATATTAGCCATGACTTACCGTTCTTTGTGCAGCTTCGAATGTCGAACAAAGTTGGAAATTGTTGCTCCTCCGTCTGTAATATTCTTTCCGCATGTTTTGCAAGTTGCAATCTGTTTTTTGTTGATACAGAGTCGTCTTTATATCCAAAAATAATAATTTTAGGTATCATCTTTCCAAGGGCTCCATCTGAATTCCCCCGCCGACGTTCCTCTGCACTGCCATTTCTCAGCTGGCACAATTTGATTGGCTGCTGTCAGATTCAAATTGTAATCCGTTAAATGAAGAGTTGATGCGCTGCACACTTTTTTTATAGTATAATTTTTCATATTTGGGCTTGGGGAGGGTTGGGGAGGCTTGGGGTGGGTGGGGAGGGTATCAAGTCAGGTCATAAGACTCAAGTCTAAGTCAAGTCACGAGTCATTGGTGTTAAAGTCAAAGTTGAGTTGCAAGTCATCATATTTGTGACTCAAGTCTGACTCGAGTCCAAGTCATGTGACTCGAGTCCACAGCTCTGATATGCATGTCTTGTGGGGTATGCATGGGTGTCAGCTCAGTGCATTCAGCTTGTCAACACTTTTTACAAGAACAAGTAGTGATGAAGTCAATATCTCCTCCACTTTGAGCCATGAGAGATTGACATGCATATTATTAACGTTAGCTCTCCCATGTACATTTAAGGGCCAGCCGTGCTGCCCTGTTTTGAGCCATTTGTAATTTTTGTAAATCCCTCTTTGTGGCACTTGACCACACGACTAAACAGTAGGACCTGCCTTGCTGACAGCGTTGTTAAGAAGGCAGAGCAGCGCTTTATTATGAACAGACTTCTCCCAATTTTAAAGTTGAAGTCGGAAGTTTACATACACTTAGGTTGGAGTCATTAACAGTCGTTTTTCAACCACTCCACAAGTTTGTTGTTAACAAACTATAGTTTTGGCAAGTTGGTCAGGACATCTATTTTGTGCATGGCACAAGTAATTTTTCCAACAATTGTTTACAGACAGATTATTTCACTTATAATTCACTGTATCACAATTCCAGTGGGTCAGAAGTTTACATACACTAAGTTGACTGTGCCTGTAAACAGCTTGGAAAATTCCAGAAAATTATGTCATGGCTTTAGAAGCTTCTGATAAGCTGATTGACATCATTTAGGGCAATTGGAGGTGTACCTGTGGATGTATTTCATGGCCTACCTTCAAACTCAGTGCCTCTTTGCTTGACATCATGAGAAAATCCAAATAAATCAGCCAAGACCTCAGAAAAAAATGGTAGACCTCCACAAGTCTGGTTCATCCTTGGGTGCAATTTCCAAACGCCTGAAGGCACCACGTTCATCTGTACAAACAATAGTATGCAAGTATAAACACCATGGGACCACGCAGCCGTCATACCGCTCAGGAAGGAGAAGAGTTCTATCTCCTAGAGATGAACATGCTTTGGTGCGAAAAGTGCAAATCAATCCCAGAACAACAGCAAAGGACCTTTTTTTAAACCTTTATTTAACTAGGCAAATCAGTTAAGAACAAATTCTTATTTTCAATGACAGCCGAGGAACAGTGGGTTCCAAGGCCTTCCGGTTACTAGTCCAACGCTCTAATCACTAGGCTATCCTGCCGCCCCAGAGATGCTGGAGGAAACAGGTACAAAAGTATCTATATCCACAGTAAAATGAGTCCTATATCGACATAACCTGAAAGGCCGCTCAGCAAGGAAGAAGCCACTGCTCCAAAACCGCCATAAAAAAGACAGACTATGGTTTGCAACTGCACATGGGGACAAAGATCATACTTTTTGGAGGAATGTCCTCTGGTCTGATGTAACAAAAATAGAACTGTTTGGCAATAATGACCATCATTATGTTTGGAGGAAAAGGGGAGATGCTTGCAAGCTGAAGAACACCATTCCCAACCGTGAAGCACGGGGGTGGCAGCCTCATGTTGTGGGGGTGCTTTGCTGCAGGAGGGACTGGTGCACTTCACAAAAGGATGTGGATATATTGAAGCAACATCTCAAGACATCAGTCAGGAAGTTAAATCTTGGTCGCAAATGGGTCTTCCAAATGAACAATGACCCCAAGCATTCTTCCAAAGTTGTGGCAAAATGGCTTAAGGACAACAAAGTCAAGGTATTGGAGTGGCCATCACAAAGCCCTGACCTCAATCCTATAGAAAATATGTGGGCAGAACTGAAAAAGCTGGTGAGAGCAAGGGGGCCTACAAATCAGATTTAGTAATGCCAGCTCTGTCAGAAGGAATGGGCCAAAATTCACCCAACTTTATTGTGGGAAGCTTGTGGAAGGCAAACCGAGACGTTTGACCCAAGTTAAACAATTTAAAGGCAATGCTACCAAATACTAATTGAGTGTATGTAAACTTCTGACACACTGGGAATGTGATGAAAGAAATGAAAGCTGAAATAAATCATTCTCTCTACTATTACTCTGACCTTTCACATTATTAAAATAAAGTGGTGATCCGAACTGACCTAAAATAGAGAATTTTTACTGGGATTAAGTGTCAGGAATTGTGAAAAACTGAGTTTAAATGTATTTGGCTAAGGTGTATGTAAACCTCCAACTTCAACTGTAGCTGTTACGCGGAGTGGCACAGGAGAACCCAAGAGCGGACTTAGACGAGGAATGAACCAAGGTAACAAAGGGAGATACGGAGGCCAGATCCGGGGAAGCTTGGATGAGTTGTAGGAAACCAGATGTGGAGGCTGAGGTTGGAGTGAGCTGGGTTGGGACAGGGTAAATAGGTCTGGAGGGGAATCCAAGGGAGTGGTGGTGTGGTGAGTCCAGAACAGGTTAGCAGGGTGGTGAGATGTGGAACAGCAGACAGGAGCCAGAGTCAGGCTGGCAAAACAGCAGAGAGAGGATAAACAGCGTCAAGCAGGGAAACAGGTACAGCAGCGTAACCGGATATTGAATAATAATAATGGCTAGAAGCATAAACTGACTGAGCAGAGATTACGATCTGGCAGAGTGGAAGTGGCAGAACTGAGTATTTGTGGAGGTCTTGATAATGGAATGAGTTTTAGCTGGTAAGGATCTGTTCTGACTCCAGCACACCTGTCTCCAACCACACAATCACACACAAGCAGAAAGGGTGGGGGAGAGAGATAGAGAGAGTGTACTGGGGGAATGACTGCAGGTCAAGCAGACACCGGATGACCATTAAGGGGTGTCGCAGGAGCAGATGTGACAGTAACCCCCCCTCTACGTGCGCCACCTGGCACACAACCCAGCTTGTCAGGGTGTGAGGTATAGAAATCCTTTTGACCTGGATTGTAGACTGCAGCTGAAGCACTGCAACGGTTAGCTTGGGATTGGGTCCTGGCGGACTCATAAAGAACAGACAGGTCCCTCATCCAGGTGCAATGACAACGGCGCCTATGGTCCTGGACTGAGTTACTGTTAGATGGAGGAATTTCAGTGACAAAGTCACAAGGCAGGTGGGAGGACAGAATGTAGACAATTGGAATTACAAAATGTACTCCAAGTAGCTACCCTCCCGGTGGTCCAGTCAATCTGTGGGTTGTGTCATTTTAACCAAAACCAGAGGAGAATAGGGACTGTCGATTATGTGGAAACTGATCTTTTCTTGGTGATTTCCAGAGAGACGCAGGATGACTGGAACGGTTTTCTCACAGACACGGGAGAGAAGCTTACCATTGACAGCAGAGGCATCGAAAGGTGAATTAAGTGGAACAGTGTCCAGGCCCAACTGGTTGACAACACCTTGGTCCAAAAAGCTCTCGTCGCCACCTGAATCTATAAGAGCAGCTAGAGGAAAAGCCTGACTCTGCCACACAAGGTTGGCCTCAAACAGGGGTCTGGGAAAAGATGAGCAGGCAATATGACCCAATATTATTTACCCCATATCGCCCGAGCCTCTTCTTACTGGACGCAGGGAACAAGTGGAAACCAGGTGATCAACCTGGCTACAGTATAGATAGCTCATAGTATTGACATGCTGCTGCCTCTCCTCTGGAGATAGACGGGTCCAGCCGAGCTGCATAGGTTCAGGTTCAGAACATGTCTGGGGTTGGGATACAGTTGGAGGAAAATAACAAGGTAGATGTTAAGGAATTTACAACCTTAACTACCCTCTCCCTCTGCCGCTCCCAGAGACGGTTGTCAATGCGAATAGTGAGAGAAATGAGTTCATCAAGATCATCAGGCTCCTGGACACCAACTCGTCCTTTAGGGTCTTAGTGAGTGAGTTCCGGAATGCTCCCTGAAGAGCCTCCTCATCCCAGCCGCTCTCTGCGGCGAGGGTGTGGAACTCACATGCCATTTCAGCAACACTCTGGGAACCTTGACGGAGGGACAAGAGACGTTTAGCAGCGTTTCCGCAAAATGGCTACTTGTGTACTTTACGCAAGATTTTCTGCGGGAGACATCATGTGACCACTTGCTAAATGTGGTCCCTTACGGCTATTCTTCAACATAAATGCGTAAAAAGACGTCACAATGCTGTAGACACCTTGGGGAATACGTAGAAAACGTAAGCTCATTCGTAGCTCATTCACAGCCATATAAGGAGTCATTGGCATGAGGCGGTTTCAAAAAATGCTGCACTTCCTGATTGGATTTTTACCTGGGTTTCGCCTGTAACATCAGTTCTGTTGCACTCGCAGACAATATCTTTGCAGTTTTGGAAACGTCAGAGAGTTTTCTATCCAAATCTGTCAATTATATGCATAGTCGAGCATCTTTTCGTGACAAAATATCTTGTTTAAAACGGGAACGTTTTTTTATCCAAAAATGAAAATACTGCCCCCTAGTCACAAGAAGTTAAAGAACAACCTCTGTGTTGTGTTAGACAGGTAAATCTTTATCCACAATATAGCAGGGGGATTAAAGCCATAACACGTAAATTTTTCCAGCAGCAGACTATGATCGATAATGTCAAAAACCACACTGAAGTTTAACAAACAGCCCTCACTATCTTTTATCATACATTTCTCTCAGCCAATCATCAGTCATTTGTGTAAGTGCTGTGCTTGTTGAATGTCCTTCCCTGGAAGCGTGCTGAAAGTCTGTTGTCAATTTGTTTACTGTGAAGTAGCATTGTATCTGGTCATACACCATTTGTTTTTCAAAAGATTACTGAGGGTTGGTAACAGGCTGATTGGTCGGGTATTTGAGCCAGTAAAGGGGGCTTTACTGTTCTTGGGTAGAGAAATTACTTTTGCTTCTCTCCAGGCTCGAGGGCACACACTTTCTGGTAGGCTTAGATTGAAGATATGGCAAATAGGAGTGGCACTATTGTCTGCTATTATCCTCAGTAATTTTCCATCCAAGTTGTCAGACCCCGTTGGCTTGTAATTTTTGATAGACCATCCATAGAGTACGACCCTACCTCACACAGGAAGTGGTGCAGGTCCTAATCTAGGCACCTCTCCCTTCTGGACTACTGCAACTCTCTGTTGGCTGGGTTCCTTGCTTGTGCCATCAAAGTCCTGCAACTTATCCAGAAAGCTGCATCCGGCCTGGTTTCAACCTTCCCAAGTTCTCTCATGTCACCCCACTTCTCAGCACACTCCACTGGCTTCCAGTCGAAGCTCGCACCCACTACAAGACCATGGTGCTTACCGACAGAACAGCAAGAGGAACTGCCCCTCCCTATCTTCAGGCTATGCTCAAACCCTACAACCCAACCTGAGCACACTGTTCTGCCACCTCAGGTCTCTTGGCCCTCCCACCCCTATGGGAGGGCAGCTCCCGCTCAGCCCAATCCAAGCTCTTCTCTGTCCTGACACCCCTATGGGAGGGTAGCTCCCGCTCAGCCCCGTCCAAGCTCTTCTCTGTCCTGACACCCCTATGGGAGGGCAACTCCCGCTCAGCCCAGTCCAAGCTCTTCTCTGTCCTGACACCCCAATAGTGGAACCGGCCAGGACAGAAGAGTCCCTGCCCGTCTTCCGAAAACATCTGAAACCTTTTCAAACAGTATCATAAATAATTCTCCTCCTCACCTCGACTCCTGCTGATAGCTTCGTTATTGAGGAAAAATGCACTTTCTATGCCTGTGATATGTGCTTGTCCTACCTGGCTATCTCAAGATGAATGCACTAACTGTAATTTCCTCTGGATAAGAGTGTCTCCTAAAAGACTAAAAGGTAAATGTAAAATGTATCAGTGATTTTTTCACCTCTTCCACACTCACGTTACAGAATTCAAAATTACAATGCTTTTCTTTCATAATTTGGTCAGTTATACTTGGATGTTTTGTGTCTGTGTTTGTCGCTGGCATGTCATGCCTGAATTTGCTAATCTTGCCAATGAGAAATCATTAAAGTAGTTGGCAATATCAGTGGGTTTTGTGATGAATGAGCCATCTGATTCAATGAATGATGAGGCTGAGGTGCTCTAAAGCTTTTTACTATCATTCTTTATATAATTTATCTTTGTTTCATAGTATAGTTTATTCTTATTTTTATTCAGTTTAGTCACATGATTTCTCAATTTACAGTATGTTTGCCAATCGGTTGTGCTGCCAGACTTATTTGCCATACCATTTGCCTCATCCCTGTCTGTCTATCTAGGCAGAAGGAGAAAATGTCCCCTGCAGGGGCTCATTTGCGCCCAACTGTCGCCTCTCGACCTTGACTGCACCGTCGACAGACCCTCACTCAACCCCCACTTCGGCTGCCTCTTCCTGGGCAGAGGCTGAGCTGGGCCCTGCTGGAGAGACGAAGACTGGGCTCCTGTTTGTTTTCCCAGATCTGAGAGAGAGAGAGAGAGAGAGAGAGAGAGAGAGAGAGAGAGAGAGAGAGAGAGAGAGAGAGAGGGAGGGAGAGAGAGAGAGAGAGAGAGAGAGAGAGAGAGAGAGAGAGAGAGGGAGGGAGAGAGAGCCAGAGAGCTGCCAGTTTGTTTTAATTACCCTCCCACTGGGCCCCTCTCTGGTTCCGTATGTGAAAGCTGGCTCCTGCCCATCTCCATGGCTCCTGCAGCCCAGCAGCGGTGGAGCTGGATTTGGCAGGTAGGTGGGGCACACAAGCCTGGGTTTCTCCGGGAGCTATGCTCTCCCCCGGTGGGTTCGATCCTGGACCTCATGGTGTTGGTGCGAGTTTCCATGTAGGAGATGAAATGAATGGGGAGACATCCCCTGAGTCTTATCTCTCCAAACCAGATTGTAGGAGGTGGGGGGGGGGGGGGGTGCTCATATTACACTCCTACTGTATTTGGTATTTGGAGATTAAAAAAGTCAACAAACAAGATTCCTGGTGTTATTCAAACCAGCCCAACAGACTAAACTGTGCATTCATTGATATTGAAAATACTGAAGGAATGAGGGAGTTATGTGCATTATACACATAGGGTGCAAAACACAAAAGTTCTAACAGTAGCTTGCAGCTGCAAGTCAGTCAGCCAGCCAGTCATTCAGTCCACCCATATGGTCAGCACGGCAGCTGTGGGGCCTACGTGAGCAGGTTGACATTTATCGGGATGAGTCTTGTCCTGGAGGAAGAGCCAAATCTGTCTATATTGTAACCTCCCCCCCCCCCAAAAAAAAAAATTGCTCCTTGGTTTTAATGTAAAGTTAGGGGTGGGCATTAGGGTTAGTAATGTAGTTACGGTTAGGGTTAAGGTTAGGGTTATGTTTAGAATCAGATTTTATGAATTTGTGGCTGGGCCAGCTAGTGACCACTCGGCAGAGCTGCCTCCAGAACAAGATTCATGACGTTAACCTGCCCTACGTGACCAACCTCAGTGGCTCAGTCTTAGGAACTATAATACCCTGTCATCTGACCGGCTCTAAAGCAGCTCTACCCGGCAGGACCCAGTCCACCACGGCACCACAGCCACTTTAATTAGTCTGAAACTCTAAAACTCTCACATTCCTGCCCAGACCTAATTACTAGCTGTTTCTGTTCCCTCACACCACAGTGGTGAGCTTTCCTAGGGACAAGAGTTTGGCCTGACCATGTGACCTGACCAGAAAAAACACTGGGCTCTAGTCATTCCCTTAAACCTAAACCTGTGCTGTCAGTCAGTCCGTCCTCCAGTGAGTATGTCTGTCAGTCAGGCTCTTAATCCTGTGTGTCCGGGGCTCTGGGCTCTGGAAGAGAGAAGCTGTCCGGCTGCTTCCTAGCGTATCCGATGTGCCAGACACATGTGAACAGAGGAGAGGAGGGGAGGAGAGGGAGGAAAGGCGAACTGGGGTAATAGTGGGGAGAGGAGAGGGGGAGCTGGGGAAAGAAAGGAGAGAGGGAGAGAGAGAGGGAGAGAGAGGGGGAGGGAGAGAGGGAGAGAGAGAGGGAGGCAGGAGGATAGAAGAACATGGACATTGGTGGTTTACTGTAACAGAGCTCATTAAAGGCCACAGAAAGCACAGGTGGCAGAGGAAGTACGGCACTCAGTGGCCTGCTCTGTGTGTCTGCCCTGCCGCTGCTGCTGCTGCCATGCTCTTTACTGTACTACCACTATTACTATAGCTTGCTCTAGTCTGGTGTCTCTCAGACTAGGGGAGAGAAGGGGGAGAGAGATAGAGTTAGGGATAGAAAGAGAGAGCGCGAGAGGGAGAAAGAGAGA
Organism: Oncorhynchus masou masou; assembly: GCF_036934945.1. NCBI lineage: Eukaryota > Metazoa > Chordata > Actinopteri > Salmoniformes > Salmonidae > Oncorhynchus > Oncorhynchus masou. The sequence continues at coordinate 38,273,344 of NC_088222.1, read as the reverse complement.
GAGAGAGAGGAGCTGAAACAGAAATAAACAGACGCAGAATAGAAAGAAATGGAGATAGAAAGCGAGAGAGAGAGAGAGAGAGAAAGAGAGAGAGTGGGGGGAGAGAGGGCAGAGTAAAAAAAGAGCAGTAGTTTCCTAGTCTGAAGCGTATGTGACTATTACAGAGGTATTAATGTCTGCAGATTGCATGCTTGTTCCTGCCCTGCATCCGCCCGCAGTCCTCCGTCCACAGCCGTGAAATTGGGACCATGTGTTGTTGCTGCACTCTGCCTCTATCTCTCTCTCTATCAATTTAATTCAAACAACTTTATGGTCTCTCTCTCTCTCTCTCTCTCTCTCTCTCTCTCTCTCTCTCTCTCTCTCTCTCGTTGCAAGCCCTTCTTCCCTTTTGCCTCCTTTCTTCCTCCTTCCCTCCGCTCTCATGCATACTTTCTCTTGTTCCTCAAGGGACCTAGGACTGGGACAGGGATAGGCCAATTTCCTACTTTCCCCAATGACTGCCTGTGTGTGACACCCTACTCACAAGTTCACACAGCCTGTAATACTGTGACTGTGATACACTCTGGAGTTGGTGGGTTATTCTAACATGAACACTTGTTGTTATAATAATATACACCGACTAGTTGACACTTGTCTATTTGTTGTTAGTATATTACTTGATTAGAACACCATTAGTGTTTCCTGGTCTGTTTTGGTGTTGATATTGTGATATTGGGTTGTTTTGGCCAAGTGTTAATCAGTCACAGGGCATTGCAGTGGTATGATTAACCATATAGGCAGTCAAGTGTTGATATCACAGCTGACCAGGATCAGGCTCCGGCTGCATGGACCACTGACACCCTCCTGTTCGATGGCCCTGGGGCAGACACATCTCTGGAGCGTGGGAACACGGGCCACTCCCACCCCTGTTTCCCCCCTCTCTCCCACCTGGCTCTGACACTGAAGCAGATACAGATGGGATTGATGGATCCTCTCAGCTCTCCACCACCTCGGCCCTTTCACCCCTCCTCGGAAGGTCACCCTTTCATTCATTCCACACTCCACTCCCTTCCTCTCTCCCTACCTACCTCCCTCCCTTTCCCTCTCATTCTCAGCCCCCCCTCTTCTTCCGTGAACTTTCGCTCCTTCTCTAACCTGCTGTAATGATAACATTGGGGAGCTGGCTCGAGTTTAAAATAACTGGCTACCCTGCGTGCACAAACCTTGCACAGTAAGACAGGGATATGGAAAGTTATAAAAAATATTGTGTTCGGCTTAAGCACCTCTGGCTTGCTACTGTTATTAGATTGGATATTATTCAACAGAGGCCTCCAGACAGGAATAGTGGAAGAAAAGAGCCCTGCCTTTATTAGGTTAGCGTTGGCCATAGTTGCTAACACACAGACAGACCTGGCCCTTTCGATGAATGGATGGATTGAGACGTATGTGTGTTTTTCCGTCACTGCCACAGCTAAGGGCGCTATTATCGTGTTATACCCTACATCCGCAAGCCAAGTCATTGATTACACTATGCTATTCATTCAAAATCCATTGATTAGTAAGGTATATCTTATCATTGGTGCTGGTGTGCGCATTTTGTGTTTAAAAAAACTCATTGACAGTTTGAAAAAAGGAGCCCTATCCACTGTGTCATCCAATCCTCTTGCAGTGTGGGCTAGACGAGGGAAGGTATGGGCCACCTGGGTAAACAGGTTCTCCTGGGGGGGGGGGGGGGGGAACAGAGGACATGTGGCACAGAGGAGAGTGGGGGGCTGTGGAATGTGGCACAGAGGAGAGTAGTGGACACTGTGAGGATAAGGATGGAGGGGTGGGGAAAAGGAGGGGTGGAGGGGAGGGGGTTACCGAGGTGGTGGGGGTCACGGCTCGCCAGGATACGCAGGTCAAGTTTATTTTTCCTGTCAGGGGACACCGAGAGAGAGGGATGCATGCGTACGTGTGAGGTTGAGTGTGTTTGTGAGCATGAGTTTAAATGTGTGTGGTTGGAGAAGGTGGTTGATGGGCTGGCGGGTAGTGGGGTGGTTGGTGGGCTGCACTCTGACCCTCCTCAAAGTGGAGCCATCTTGGAGCCTCACAGAGGGAGCGTTATCCTTGGTGAGTTACTAACAGGCCCTCTCTGTGGTCAAGCAGCACTCTGGAAAGACTCAGTAATACTCTTCCGTAACTGCTAAAGTGCACTTCTTACACAACGTCTGTCTGAGTCGCTGGCCGGGCTACGTTATCTGGCCAACTCACTCCACACTTCACAGGTTCATCTTCAGAGGTCACCACAAACATCCTGTAGGAAGATCCTATTGGACACTTCCTTCCTTCCTCCTCTTTCTCGGTGGTCCACTCCTGTGTCATCACAGATGAAACTGATGAAGGCCTGCCACTGAAATGGAGAGTGCTGTCCTACTCATACATGAACAGGGATTCAGTATGCCACACATTAGAATAAGAGGGAGAACTTTAAAGGGAGCACGTTATTTGTTAATTACCAGATACGGCATGTTGATAAAGAGAGCTGATTCCCTAATTGGGAAATCATGGTTTCTGATCAATTATGTAGCTGATGTGGATACACACGTCCATGGAAGTGGCGGAGACACCGCACACCACAGACAGTAATGATATGAGAAGAATGAGAGGGAGTTTGTTCTCTGTCTGAGTCGGAGAGAGAAAGATCAATAGTAATGACACAGCTGGGCTAGTCTGGTCTGAGGTATGGCAAGCAGGCGGGGTCAGGTTGAAGGAGAACAGAGTTCATGTATGCTTGTCAGCCTGATCCGGCCCCACTCACACATAAGCTCAGTATTTGTTTGTTAAACATTGCAGAGGAGATTTTTCCCTCCTTCACAGGTCACGAAAACATCTTCTTGAGAAAAAGGGAAAGAATACGGTCCTTTGAGAAGGAGAAGTAGGTTGATTTGAATCCTGGAATGTTCTTATCACATGAATGTATTATAAGGCTTGCTAATTCATACGCCCGTGAACTGCCGTGACATGCACAGCTTCCTGCCCTGTATCCACTGTTAAATATACATTTAAGTGCACTCTGGACGTTATAAAATGTTTACAACGATTACACAACCCAGGTACAGCAATCAAAATAAATGTATAATAAACAGCCTCAGCTGTGAGGAAACAGCATCGACTCGACGAGAGAATTACATTCTTGTTTTATTCACTTGACCTATCACAAGTTCCTGTTGTCATTCATCTAGACCTCAGTAGCTCACTCACATGAAGCACCCTTTGTGTTTAAGGCTGTCCTAATATGGACACCGTATAACAGAACTGACCATACAGTTCTGCTGAATGTGGCCTTGGGTGAGCCTCAACCAGAAGGCCAGTGATGTTGTTATGGTAAATAGTGTTACAGTGCCCTTGAGGTCGATCAGCCATGGTTATTCAGTAACCCGGCCCATGACCATCTCCCATGATCCAACAGACCAGGAAACAATAGCCCATGGAGCAGGTCAGTGTGGCAAACCAAACCTCCTGCTACACCATGGTGTGAAAAAACAACAACACACAACCACAGTCAATAACCCATCCACATGTCCAGGGGACATTGAAACATGTATTTACACTGTGTAATTCAACAAAGTCTTGTGTCATGTGAAACAATGAGAAACTAGGGTGAGGTGGATAGAAGTTCACAGTAGGAGGAGTAGGCCAAAAGTGAGACCTGCTCCAAAACAAAGTGTCATAGTTTGGTATCATTGTCATGTACACTAAACAGACATATAAAAACAATCTAACCTGGTAAATGTCCACTTCAATCAAACAAACATACTCAGATGATGATTCATATAATCATATCATAGATTCTAGTTGCTCATTGAAACAATATTCAATTCGGTGTTTGTGCTAAATTTCTTTAGCGATGTCCCTAAAGCTGAACCTTACGAATATTGTCCTTCCCTTTCTGATTTAAAGGGGGTGGATTAAATGTGGGAGACATATTTCCGTTCCCTTTCCTGAAATCCTTACAAAAGGAGCTATGACTGTTTACTGTGGACCACATAATTACCTACATTCTCACTAGCTAGCCAGTTGCTTTACCTCTAAACAACCTTATTATTTATTTCCACCATTGTTCTCCTCCCTTCCGCTCCTATCTGTTGGCTGAGGAACCGAACCTTGATGCTGCCCCTCTTCACTATGGAAATGGAATTGGGCAAATGCATTGAATGGTATCGAAGCATTGTGCAACGGAGGTGCCAGGTCTCAGATAGCCTGTTCAGGGCACCGTGAACTTCGGTGTAAAGGTTGTCCGGCCTCATAGTAGGCGGCTTGGTTGATATACGGTTGAGATATGGTCACAGTGCGGCGGTGCCGTGAGGTAGTTTGTGGTTTACATCCCCAGTGTATGTACATGTAACTGTTGTGAAATGCCTAGCTAGTAAGCGGTGTGCACTAGTAGCATTTCAATCAGTGACGTCACTCGCTCTGAGACCTTGAAGTTTTCCTTTTCCTTGCTCTGCAAGGATTGAGGCTTTTGTGGAGCGATAGGTAACAATGCTTTGTGGGAGGCAGTTGTTGATCTGTCCTTGGTTCAAGCCCAGATTGGGGCAAGGAGAGGAACGGAAGCAAAACTGTTGTGCGAGTGGCAGCTCTGGCTGCTCTCGCTGCTGTGACGTTATATATGTATATCTCTGTTCTGTCGTATCTGAAGTCCATTTGTGTTTCCAATTAAAGCCGGGGGAGAGATGGAGACAGACAGGCTGCTGGTCGCTCTCTCCCTCCGCCGAGTTACAACATTGTAGGGCGGCCCTTCCTTTTCCCTCTCTTCCTCCTAGCTCCCCGCCCTCCACAGTCTTTCATCCCTCCATTCAACATCCCTCCCCCGGGATGCGCAAAACTGTTTTTGGAGCGGCTGAGGAGCAACTAACGCATAAGGAGAATGCTGTGCTGAAGAGGAGAGCATGACAGAGGAATTCAGAGCCATGTGGCATGTTTTCGGTGAATGTGTGTGAGCGTGTTTCTCTCTCCTCTGTGTGATGTGCCCTGATCCCTCTGCTTTGGGGCTCTGTGATCCACCATCCAACTCTGCATTCCTGTAATCTCTCTTGTATTTCCCCTCCCTCTAAATCACTTTTCTCTCCCTCTCTCAATCACTCTCAATCCCTTCTTCCTCTCTCTCCTCCTCAGGTCCTGCTCCATCCAGGGCGGTAGATCAAAGGGGTTGGAGTTATCAGGCCTGGAGGGTCTGAGAGGAAGGTGAGAGGACATACCTCAGCTCTTATCTTCCTGCCAGGGTAGCTCTCAGCAATTATCAGCCTTTCTCCCCCTCATCTGCTCTCTCTCTCACTGGGCCACATTGTGGCACATATTCATGGCATAAGGTATGATCCTGAACTATTCGAAGTGGTTGTTCAGTCTCTTTTGATTGTTTATTATAATTATTTTTCAATCCCCTTTTCTCCTCACCGCTGCAACTCCCGTACGGACTTGGGAGAGGCAAAGCTTGAGAGCCGTGCTCTGAAACACGACCCCGCCATGTCGCACTGCTTCTTGACACAATGCTTGCTTAACCTGGACAACCCAGCCAGCCAAACCCTCCCCTATATATATACGTATATATATTTTGCAATTTGCAATGAAATGTGTGGTTTGTTTGTTTGTGTGTGTGTGTTTGTTGGTTTCTTTGGGTGTGTGTGTGTGTGTGTGTGTGTGTGTGTGTGTGTGTGTGTGTGTGTGTATATATGTATGTGTGTATGTATATATGGAAAATATATATATCTGACATGGAATATATATATATATATATACATACAGTTGGGCAAAAAAGTATTTAGTGAGCCAACAATTGTGCAAGTTCTCCCATTCATAAAAAATCATACAATGTGATTTTCTGGATTTGTTTTCCTCATTTTGTCTCTCATAGTTGAAGTGCACCTATGATGAAAATTACAGGCCTCTCTCATCTTTTTAAGTGGGAGAACTTGCACAATTGGTGGCTGACTAAATACTTTTTTGCCCCACTGTATGTGTGTGTATATATATATAATATATATATAAATCAAATCAAATTTTATTTGTCACATACACATGGTTAGCAGATGTTAATGCGAGTGTAGCGAAATGCTTGTGCTTCTAGTTCCGACAATGCAGTAATAACCAACAAGTAATCTAACTAACAATTCCTAATCTACTGTCTTATACACAGTGTAAGGGGATAAAGAATATGTACATAAGGATATATGAGTGAGTGATGGTACAGAGCAGCATAGGCAAGATACAGTAGATGGTATCGAGTACAGTATATACATGTGAGATGAGTATGTAAACAAAGTGGCATAGTTAAAGTGGCTAGTGATACATGTATTACATAAGGATGCAGTCGATGATATAGAGTGCAGTATATAGGTATGCATATGAGATGAATAATGTAGGGTAAGTAACATTATATAAGGTAGCATTGTTTAAAGTGGCTAGTGATATATTTACAACATTTCCCATCAATTCCCATTATTAAAGTGGCTGGAGTTGAGTCAGTGTCAGTGTGTAGGCAGCAGCCACTCAATGTTAGTGGTGGCTGTTTAACAGTCTGATGGCCTTGAGATAGAAGCTGTTTTTCAGTCTCTCGGTCCCAGCTTTGATGCACCTGTACTGACCTCGCCTTCTGGATGATAGCGGGGTGAACAGGCAGTGGCTCGGGTGGTAGATGTCCTTGATGATCTTTATGGCCTTCCTGTAACATCGGGTGGTGTAGGTGTCCTGGAGGGCAGGTAGTTTGCCCCCGATGATGCGTTGTGCATGTCAGATATATATATTTTCCATTTTTTTATTCAAATGGAATGGAGTAGAACAGCAAACACACACATGGCCACTGCACCTGCTACTCCTCTCCATTTCCATATGAAATAGCCATTGGGTGCTGTTCAGGGGAGAGCAGGCCCACAACAATGGCCAGAGTTGAATGGAACAGCACTTGACCTTAGTGACTGTTCCCTCTGCTCTATACAATACATATCTGTTTATTTTATGTGATGATTAAAGGCTCATACAAAACAAATATAATTTTTTATGTTTCCTTTCACAGTGATATAGCGACTCCGACTGGGAGCCCCCGGTGCCAAGCTGCCCGCTCTACCTCTGCCCCCAGTGGTGTTCATATTCCACAGTTCATTACTGCAGGCATGACTGTGCCTCAGGGCCAAAAGGGCACAGCAAAGAGGCGTTGTTGTGTTCTGTGTTGCATGACCTGCACCACTTGTTCAGTTTGAGACTGCTATGGGACATGGCACAGGCAACAAAATATTGTGTAGAGGACTTCCAAAGGGTGTACTGTTTTTTTTAAAAGTATTTATTGTCTAATATGTTGTTTTTTTGTGTTAGAATTGCTTTTTGATAGGTTGTATATAGTTATTTGCACTGTTGTATATAGTTTAGGTCTTTTCACCAATTTGGCCACTTGGGTACATTTGGGCAACTTGTGTGGGACACCTGGGTGACTTCATGCTAAATGTCATGTAGCTCACCCATTCCTGAAGTTATCAGTCTGAATCTTTGCACACCTACAGTTGCCCTCTTGTGTTATCCATCAAAATTATCTCCAGCATCTGACTGTGTGGCTATTCTAGTACATGTGAAAGATGATGCTACAACAATAAAAAACAGAAAATGTATGCTCTTTCTTTCTCTTTTCTTCCACCACTGTGTTATATTCTCCTACATTCAATTAACATTTCCACAAACGTCAGAATGTTTCCATTCAAATGATACCAATAATATGCATATCCTTGCCTCTGGGGCTGAGCTACAGGCCGTTAGATTAGGGTATGTCTTCAGGCGGAAACTGAGAACAAGGGATGCAGCCATAAGAGGTTCACAAACCTCCAAATGAGCTTCAATGCCATACAACACTCCTACAACACGCTGCCCCCACCCTCCCACCCGACTAGCAGCACTACTCAGGATGGTTTTGTCTTAGAATATGTGGACAACTACAAATACCTAGGTGTCTGGTAAGACTGTAAACTCTCCTTCCAGACTCACATTGAGCATCTCCAATCCAAAATTAAATCTAGAATCAGCTTCCTATTTCGCAAACAAACAACATTTTATTTGGCTGCCTTTCCTTCCAATTCTCTGCTGCCAATGACTGGAACTAATTGTAATTATTTCACCTCTATGGCCTATTTATTGCCTTACCTCTCCAATCTTCTACATTTACACACACTGTACATTTATTTTTCTATTGTGTTATTGACTGAACGTTTGTTTTTGTGTAACTTGTGTGTTGTTTTTGTCGCACTGCTTTGCTTTATCTTGGCCAGGACGCAGTTGTAAATGAGAACTTGTTCTCAACTGGCCTACCTGGTTAAATAAAGGTGAAATATATATATATATTTTAATTACATTTAAAAAATACCAAGAAGACTGTGAGGAGGACTTACAACCCTGTGATCTGTAACTCCCTGTGCTCTGTGTTTTAGGTAATGTTTTAGGGCCTGTTCTGTTTGCTCTGTGAGGAGAGAAAGATCCCACTCTCCCTCTCAGTCCAGGAGAATTTCAACAAGCCCTGTTGCACACTAACTGGAGGTCAAGGGTCGCAGATAATCTGGTGAACAGGCCTCTTTCTCTCACAACACCTGGGACCTCAGAGGGTGAAAACTGAAGAGAGAAAGGGAAGTACCCCAATTAAAGATGCACTCTGGGTTTTTAAGTACAAGAAATTGGTTACATGTTTCGTAACATATCACACAAATTGCAACATTTGCATGATGTCATATGAATTGCAAAATTCGTACCATATCAAATGAAATGGATGATATTAGTACACAAAATGGCTCGTGAGCACCACTTTCAAAACTACTGTCTGAAATTATACGAAAGTTTGAGAGTGCCTCTTTAAGATTATACAAATGAACACAGTAAATAGTTTTGTTGGGTCTGTGATATGACTGGTGCGTGTCTTTTTTCTTCCATTTATAAACGTCCTACAGTTTCTTGTTGGAGCAAGTTGAGAGAATCTGTGTGTAAGGCTGTATAGCCCAACAGCATGAATTAACACAAGTAAACATACTGCTCTCAATGATACACATCAAATATCTCAATATCATAGCTACAGTAGTGACCTTTATATACTAGGCCTACGGAATGTACACTGCATAGATGCTTTTTGTGCTTCTGTGTCCCCCACCGTGACATGAGTATCTGACCGATCTCCCACACAGAAGTAGTCCACACTGACGGTATGCCTGAACTATTTATACCAACAGCCATACGATTCAGTAGGCCTTTCACCAACCCTACAGGGATCAAAAAACGTTTTCGGTGGCCTCACACTCAAAGACGCCTCACTGGAGACGCAGAGTGCTTAAAGAGGCCCACAGACATGCAGCTTTGCTGAAAGGAGCCCTTAGTAAGTCAATAGAGCATTCTTAGTTAGAGAGAGAGGCTGGGAGGGAGAGAGGAACAGGGGCTAGAGAGGTAAAAAGAGTGACAGAGAGGGGTAAGGATAGAGAGTGGGAGTAGATGGAGGTGGCTGAGGCTGGCTGGCGTGATGATGTGGGGATGAGGGCTCTGGGCTGAGGTCCTGCAGGACTCGGTGTGCTTGGCAAAGCTGCTTCCCCTGGTGAGGACCAACCACAAGCGCTCAGATCTCTGTGTGGTGCCCCTACGTCAAAGCCCCTGCGAGTTCCTGTGTGTCGTGTGCCCTGCCCACAAATACACTGGCCTCAATGCTCTCCCTTTAATCTGCGGGGTATCACACACCCACGGTGGGCGCTCCAACCCCCAGGCTTTAATGATGAAAATAGCCCTGCGCTGCCTGCCACTGAGTGTAAAGTGGCCTCAGTGTGTGTAGAACTGAGGTTCAGTTAGGTTAATACAGTTGACTGCTCTGACTGAGATGTTTGAGGTTGTGGTTCAACGTCGCCATCATTAAATGGTCTTTTGTAGGTATGTCACAACTCAAAGCATCAGGAGAGCTGGTTTTCGTACTGAAACTCACACTGTCCATCTATGTGGATAGTTATGCTGTTAACTATCAAGGCAGAACTGTGCTTTCTCTACCTCAGAATAATCACCTTTCACCCAACACAAAGAGCTTTATTATCTACAAATTTTAAGTGCGTGGGTAATGGAGAGAAACAAAATCGTGCTGTTTGAGGCCATGTGGCCGAAAGTGATACAGGCACTGGAGATAGGGGTGAGGGCTTGTGGGTCTGGGCAGGTGTGATGTAGTTGGTGTTTGTATGTTTTGTATTGTTGATCAAATAAAAATGTTGTTTTTTTAAAGGAAGTGAATATGCATAAACACAGTGCTAAATGTCGCATCACGCATGCACGCATTCACGCACATACACACACACACAGTGCAGTGTGCGTTTAAGTACTCCACATTCATCCCCACCAGGGGCTGTGTGTGTGTGTGTGTGTGTGGGGGGGGGGACAGGCAGGAAGTAGCTAAGCCCTATACAAGCCGTGGCTGTTAGAATCATGTGTCAGTGACATGCACTAAGGTCACAATAATCTGTCAGGGTGAATGATTGCAGTGCTCGCTCTTCCTCTCACACAGGCCCTCCGCTGTGTGTGTATGTCGGTGTGTGTTGTGTGTGTGTGTGAGACGGGCTACTGTTGGAGAAAAACGGTGCCATACTGCACAAAGCATGCTTTCAGACCGGGGGCCTCCGCTTCCTCAGCTCTCTCTCTCTCTTCTAAAACCTCCCCCTTCCCTTCTTCCCTCCTTCCTTCTCTCTTAAGAAAGTAGCGAGGTAGGCTATATTATCATCAGAGACGCCCTGATAAGGAGAGGGGTTTTAGTAGGGGGCGCCAGAGGAGGAAGACGTCTGAGTGTAATTTATAGGCCTATAAATCCCCTGTCCTTACCCTCTAACCCCTATATCTACGAGCCAGCTCCCTAAAAACTTAATCACTTCCCAGCCGGCCCGTTGGCAGCCGCCCTCGCAGCGCCGTGACAGGGGCAGGATGGGAGTGCCATGGCCATATTACTCCACTGTAAAAACAAACGGCTTTCTCATTATCACCCGGCTGGCCTGCACAGCCAGCCTGCCTTCCTCCTAGGGCCCAGGGCCACCACAAGCCCACCACAAGCCCCTAAATCTAAACCTGTGGAACCCATAGACACGGAAGCCCAGGCAACTCTCCAGAACCGGGTATAGCCCCATAGGATTTACTCAGGAGTCCCTAAACCCAAAGGCCCTGACACGGAGGCCCAGCCAGACTCCAAAGCACCAATCCTAGAGCCCCAAGATAGACGCTAAATCCAGAACTCAAGGCCCACTCCAGACTGAGCTCTCAGCTCCAGCTCCTGCCTTCAAAACAAATCAAATTGTATTTGTCACACACACATATATATATATATATATATATATATATATATATATAAATAAACATAGGAAAAAACACATCACGACAAGAGAGCCAACACAACACTACATAAAGAGAGACGTAAGGCAACAACATAGCAAGGCAGCAACACATGACAAAACAGCATGGTAGCAACACAACATGACAACAACATGGTAGCAACACAACATGGTAGCAGCACAAAACATGCTTCAAACATTATTGGACACAGAAAACAGCACAAAGGGCAAGAAGGTAGACAACAATACATCACGCAAAGCAACCAAAACTGTCAGTAAGAGTGTCCATGATTGAGTCTTTAAATGAAGAGATTGAGATAAAACTGTCCAGTTTGAATGTTTGTTGCAGCTCGTTCCAGTTGCTAGCTGCAGCAAACTGAAAAGACGAGCGACCCAGGGATGTGTGTGCTTTGGCCAAATGGTAAAGAACATCTATCCGCTCGAGGACACAATTACCTGCCGATCTATAAATGATATCTCCGTAATCTAGCATGGGTAGTATGGTCATCTGAATCAGGGTTAGTTTGGCAGCTGGGGTGAAAGAGGAGCGATTACGATAGAGGAAACCAAGTCTAAATTTAACTTTAGCCTGCAGCTTTGATATGTGCTGAGAGAAGGACAGTGTACCGTCTGGCCATGCTCCCAAGTACTTGTATGAGGTGACTACCTCAAGTTCTAAACCGTCAGAGGTAGTATTCACACCTGTGGGGAGAGGGGCATTCTTCTTACCAAACCACATAACCTTTGTTTTGGAGGTGTTCAGAACAAGTTTAAGGGTAGTGCAACGATGTACGCTGAGAGTCGGGAAACAAGTTAAGGGAGTGAATACATTTAATAAATAAACGAACACAACAAGAAACACGAACAGCACACCAACAAGACACAGATACAGAAACAATGACATCTGGGGAAGAAACCAAAGGGAGTGACATATAAAGGGCAGGTAATGAAGGAGGTGATGGAGTCAAGGTGAGTGTCATTATACGCTGATGTGCGTAACGATGGTGACAGGTGTGCGCCATAACGAGCAGCCTGGTGACCTAGTGGCCGGAGAGGGAGCACACGTGACAGGTAGAGAAAGCTTGTTGGACACTAAGCTTTGTTGTAGAGCATTTAACACAAAATCTGGGGAGGGGCCAGCTGAGTATAAGGCTGTATCATCTGCATATAAATGGATGAGAGAGCTTCCTACTGCATGAGTTATGTTGTTGACGTAAATTGAGAAGACTGTGGGGCCTACGATTGAGCCTTGGAGTACTCCCTTGGTGGCAAGCAGTGGCTGAGACAGCATATTTTTTACTTTATACACTGAACTCTTTGAGAGAGGTAGTTAGCAAACCAGGTCAAAGGCCCCTCAAAGACACCAATACTCCTTAGCCGGCCCACAAGAATAGAATGATCTACCATATCAAAAGCTTGGGCCAAGTCAATAAAAATGGCAGCACAACATTGCTTAGAATCAAGGCCAATGGTGACATCATTGAGGACTTTTAAGGTTGCAGTGACACATCCATAACCTGAGCGGAAACCAGATTGCATACCAGAGAGAATACTATAGACATCAAGAAAGCCAGTCAGTTGACTATTGACAAGTTTTTCTAACACTTTTGATAAACAGGGCAAAATAGAAATAGGCCTATAACAGTTAGGATCACTTATTTCTCATTTGACTGAACGAGAGCCAATCAGCCTGAGTATGCATGTACCAAGCCTTTCGCCAAATGCAATTCTTGAGATGGAGTAACTCTGCAAGATCACAGTCGATCCAGGGGCTGAACCTGTTTTTAATTCTCATTTTCTTTATGGGGTGTGTTTGTTAACAATACCACTGAAAATATCAAAAAAGAAGGTCCAATCGTCTCCGACACAGGGGATCAAGCTGATTCTTTACCATTTTACAGAGGCCAGTTCATGAATGAAATCAGGACAGGTCATTTCACTGAGCAGCCATTGTGAAAACAGGCTGTAAAACAGTGATCACTAAGGTCATTACAAAAAACACCAGACTGATACCTATCAGGATTATTTGTGAAGATGACATCAAGATGAGTAGCCTTTTCTGGGTGTTTGGAGTCATACCTTGTGGGATTGGTAATAATCTGAGAAAGATTTAGGGAGTCCCATTGCTTTAGGACTTGGTCAGGTGGTTTAAGCATGTCCCAATTTAAGTCACCAAGCAGGACAAATTCAGACTTAGTGTAAGGAGCCAGGAGAGAGCTTAGGGCAGGTAGGGTACAGGCCCGGTGCTGATGGAGGACGATAGCACCCAGTAACAGTCAAAAAAGAACTATTTGAAAGTTTAATACTTAAAACCAGCAAATCAAATTGTTTGGGGACAGACTTGGCGGAGACACCCGAGCACTGAAGGTGATCCTTGATAAAGATTGCCACTCATCCACCTTTGGAAGATCTGTCTTGCCGAAAAAGATTATAACCAGAAAGGTTAACATCAGTATTAAAAACACTCTTCCTTAACCACATCTCAGTAATGACCAACATCTGGATTGGAGCGGTGAACCCACACTTTCAATTGATACATTTTAGGTAATCAGCTTCTAGTGTCAAAGTGCAGAAAACCCAGGATTTTATGAGAGCCGAAATCAGTGAAGCAGATATCAGAGCACAAGTAAGAATTGGGGCTAGCAACTGTAGATGGGTCAGGGTGTACATGCACATTTCCAGATATCATCAACAGTAATAGAGTCAAGGCCCGGCAGAGGACAGGGAGAGCTCTGCAGTGCTGATTTATGACATCTGAATGTGCATCAGATGGCAACAAGATCATATTGTACAGCAATTCAAACAGATAACATGAATACCAAGCCGGCGAGAGGTGGTTAGAATGGGATGGGAGGCCAAAAGTCTGTGTAACCAATAGAGAGTCAGAGTCCACTGTCGGGTAAAGAAGGTTCGTAGTCAACAAAGCATGCAGGAGTCATGAGGCAAATAGCAAAATGCACAAGAAAAAAATGCAATATATAATAACTTGGGGCTTGCCATTGTAAGTTCAGAGTCATTGGCACCAACAGTGCCTGTGTGCTGGAGGTGATCGAGAGCTCGGGAGAGAAGGGGGGGGGGGGGGTCGAACAAGGGCAGACAATGAACAGATCACCAGGTCGAATCCAAGCAGCAGTGCAGCAGGCAATGGGAGCAGGTGTCACACCCACTTGGGAGAAGCTTTTATTTCTGGAGGAAGATTTCTTGTAGTAAATGCCAGTCTCTAAACAGCAGGAGGGGGCTTCAAGGCCTCTGGGTTTGGGTGGGGTAGCTTGACATTTGTTGGGCTCAAAGGCTTTGACACCTCTCGCTTCACATGTCAGTGCTAATTGAAGATGTATCTCTTTGTCCTAGCAAGCTTGGTAGCCTTAGCATTCAGTCTCAGTTCTAGGTTGGATGGTGTTTTCAGGTTTCTGTTTGTTTCCCAGAGCATTTGCTGTATATCTTGGGAATAATAATCCTTGGGTATAGGAAGCATTCCAGGTAATTCCGTCCAAAATCAGGTTGTAGGTGTGAAGGTTGTTGTTTAGGGTATCATCCTGTATATGTCCCTGCCAAAAAATAAGTTTGTCTAACTCTATCTTCTTTTTTTAAGCATGCTGAAAAATGTGGGAGCTCATCTGCTCATGACCCCCCCCCCCCCCCCCTCTCTCTGTTAAGACCCAGATGGATAAGACCCAGATGCAGACAGTTGTTTAGTAACAAAACAGGGGGCAGGCAAATGACAGGTCAAGGGCATGCAGAGGTCAGTAATCCAGGGCAGAGTCAACAAATTACTGAACGGTCAGGGCAGGCAGAAACGTCAAAACTGGAAGAACTAGAAAACAGGGATGAAAGAAAACAGGGGTACGCGAAAAAACAAGTTGGTAGGCTTGACGAAACAAGAAGCACTGGCAGCAGACAAACAGAAATCACTGGTAAAAATGCACAGGGGATGATGGGGAAAATGGGCAAAACCAGGATGGGGGTGGAGACAAGCACAAGACAGGTGAAACAGATCAGGGTGTGACACTGTCTGCTGAAAATAGCTACCAAAACTCATTCTTGGTAAGTGTGGATATTTCTAGGCAAAAGAAAGGGAATCATCAATAGCTAGATAAAAATGACAAGTTAAATGGGTTTCCATTTTCAATGGTTTTGTCGCAAAAAAATACAAATTACAAGTTAAATGGGTTTCCATTTTCAATGGTTATGTCGCAAAAAATGTTGCGATATACGGTATCGGTCTTGGCACGGATGCTCTAGCCAACAGCTCGCAGATACAGTGCCGGTATTTTAATTTTAATTTTACCTTTATTTTACTAGGCAAGTCAGTTAAGAACAAATTCTTATTTTCAATGACAGCCTAGGAACAGTGGGTTAACTGCCTGTTCAGGGGCAGAACGACAGATTTGCACCTTGTCAGCTCTGGGATTTGAACTTGCCGTGCCGCCTATAGCCTACATGATGAAATTATTATGGACAAAAGAGCAACATTATTTTTAATTGTCGAACAGATGCTGGCACCGAGCACACCGGCCTGTGAATGCTCGGCCGAGACACAGTGCGCATCACCCCATAGCACGGGGCCTGATCAGTCACATGCTCGCCCCGGTAAGCACGGGGAGTGGGCTCAGGTCTCCAATCTGACTCTGCCACACTCCCGTGTGCCCCCCCAAAATAATGTTTTGGGGCTGCCTCTCGGGTTTCCTCGCCAGCCGTGTTCCCTCGTAACGCTGGTTCCCTTCTCCTGCTGCCTCTGCTCTCCTGGCTGCCTCCACCTGTTCCCATGGGAGGCAATCCCTTCCAGCCAGGATCTCCTCCCATGTGTAGGATCCCTTGCCATTCAGGATGTCCTCCCATGTCCATATCTCCTTTTTACCACGCTGCTTGGTCCTTTGGTGGTGGGTAGTTCTGTAACGGCCGTTGGTGGAAGAAGGTGAGGACCAAGGTGCAGTGTGGTACGTGTTCATATTATTTATTCGAAACTGAACACTAAAATGCAAAACAACAACGAGAACAACCGAAACAGTTCTGTCTGGTGCAGACACAAAAACAGAAAGCAACTACCCACACCACACAGGTGGGAAAAGGCTACCTAAGTATGGTTCTCAATCAGAGACAACGATAGACAGCTACCTCTGATTGAGAACCACACCCGGCCAAACAACACAGATATCAAAAACATAGAAAATGAACATAGAATGCCCACCCTAGTCACACCCTGGCATGACAATGCCCTCGAAGCCGGTGTTTGGAGGATATACTGGCACTGTGTTGTTATGCCCGAGATAAAGTCGAGGGCCGTCAAACCGTGCCAATATATCCTCCATACACTGTCTTCGAGGGCATTGTCACTTTTATATAACGGGTTACCAACATATTCAAATAATGATTGACATATTTATTAAAACATTTATTTTGATTAATTTATTCATGCTATTTCATCCTTCCACAAGATATAGTCCCGACACACACCTAGGGTCGTTCGTTCTATCAACTCAGTCATTCAGTCTTTTTGTTCTGTATTTATCGACACAACGCAGTCGTTCATTCTAAATGTTCCATTGCCATACTGGCTCGCATCGTTCTTATCCCTTTCTTGCTACCTAGGCAAAAACGGCCAAGTTACAGGCACGTCAAACTGTGGAAAGCTGTCGTCAAAGCAAAGGGTGGATACTTTGAAAAAAACTATTTTATTTGTTTAACACCTTTTTGGTTACTACATGATTCCATGTGTGTTATTTCATAGTTTTGATGTCTTCACTATTATTCTACAATGTAGAAAATAGTAAAAATAAAGAAAAACCCTTGAATGAGTAGTTGTGTCCAAACTTTTGACTGGTACTGTATAATTCCATTTATAATCTGGGCAAGTCAAGCCCTGAATGATGATTGGCTGACAGATGTGGTATATCAGACCGTATACCACGGGTATGGCAAAACATGTATTTTTACTCCGTGCTGCGTCGTGCATAAGAACAGCCCTTAGCCATGGTATATTGGCCATATATCACAAACCCCAGAGGTGCCCTTATTGCTATTATGAACAGGTTACCAATGTAATTAGAGCAGTACAAATAAATGTTTTGTCATTCCCTTTATAAACTGGGTAGTTCGAGTACTGAATGCTGATTGGCTGTCAGATGTCGTATGTCAGACCGTATACCACGGGTATGACAAAACATTCATTTTTACTCTGGGTTGCTTCGTGCCTAAAAACAGCCCTTATTCGTGGTATATTGGGCATATAACATACCTCCTCGTGCTTTATTGCTTAAATAATGCATAGTACCCAGCTAGCAATGAGGAATCGGGCCAGAAGCGCCGGAACTGATTGAAACAGGCCAGAATTGGGCGTTGGACTCGGCCTGGAATCAAAATGAATGACTGCCCAGAATCGGCCCAAGTACATGGGGCCATTTCCGTCTACCGGAATTCAGGCAACTTTGCCGGCATCTTACTAGAATCCCCTCAGATGTGGCCCGATGCAAATTTTAATGTATACAAAATTACCCGATTTTAGTCATTTTAAATATTAATATTTTATACACACATTTGTATGTACCCATCCACAAACATTTTTTATAATATATATATATTTTTTTTTAACCCCCTTTTTGCCATATCCAATTGTTTTGTCCCATCGCTGCATCTCCCATACGGCCTCGGGAAAGGTAAAGGTCGATGTATCGGAGGATTAAATTACTACTTAAACAGGACTCTTAAAGAATTTAATTTAAATGTAATTGTTTGATCACAGAAACAATGAGAAAATATGGGAAAATAAATAAATGTTAATTATATAATGCAGCCCGTGTAATCATCTGCCAGAGAGTTGCCACAATCGGACCGAGACCCAAGTAATGCATTTTGATCAGATAACTCACACAGGAATCGCCCCGAGCACTAAGCAATACATTTGGGTCAGATAACTCACACCGGGAATCGGCCGAGCTCAATCCCCGCATCCTAGCCATTAGTAACACTGCCGAAGGCGGCCCAGACTCGGGCCACATAACGTCAGCTGAGTCTGACTCTCAGCCAAGTGCCCCAAAAAGTAGAATTCATTGGCTATAGTTCATTATTGCATGTTCTATGTTTGTGCTGCTTTTGAAATCAAAAGACGAATTGAAAACATTATTGGCATTGTTGAATTCCATTTCCATAATGGCAAGCTAGGACTGATGGTTTGGTTAGCTAAACTAGCAAGTCTGTTTGTGTGGTTACCACGGCAACTGCTGCAGCTAGTAAACTTGCTACCTACTTCAGTGGATGTTGAACACATTTCTAGCGGCAAATTAAGACATTTCTAGCGGCAAATGTGTTAAATTATAGCCATGGTATAAAAAGGATAATCAACTTGGGGCTCTATGAGGTCGAACACACCTTCCACGTCGTTCATTGTTTTACATAGAACGCAACCCTTCGTTGATTATCCCTTACTTATTTCATCTGTAGCCTAATAAACTGCATGCTTTCCCGAGTAATAGTGGGAGGACCACACAATTGTAAACTTGTTAACATAATAATTGTAAAATGTTAACATAGCAACGTGGGATTCCCAAGTTTACTCTGATATGATGGTTGTTATATCAATATTTGCCGATAAAGGCGTGTCCACCGCCATAATCTCGCATAATTAATTTTACTGACACAAAAAGATCCCACCTTGTCTAGTATATTTTGTTTTGTCCACATTTGGAAAGTTTACCGGCAAATTAGCTATTTCCATCAGGCCTGTTTTTTTAATCTGAATGTTATATTAACTTGTACTTTACTAGCATAAACAGGTTGGATGGAAAGCTGGTTATAGTTAAACCCACCTTGAAATCAACTGTAAGGGTTTTCCTCTGGTGAAGGAGAAGCGGACCAAAATGCAGCGTGGTGGTTATTCATGTTCTTTAATAAAAGGAACTCGACATGAAATAACTAACAAAACAATACATGTGTGAAAACCTAAACAGTCCTATCTGGTGAAAACACAGAGACAGGAACAATCACCCACAAACACACAGTGAAACCCAGGCTACCTAAATATGGTTCCCAATCAGAGACAATGGCTAACACCTGCCTCTGATTGAGAACCATATCAGGCCAGACATAGAAATAGACAAACAAGACATCCAACATAGAATGCCCACTCAGATCACACCCTGACCAACCAAAACATAGAAACATACAAAGTAAACTATGGTCAGGGTGTGACATCAACATAGCAAACTTCAAGTATGTGTGCATGGGACAGAAGCATGAACACTGCATGGTTGTTCACTCCGGTTGCTAGGCAACCCGATGCATAGGTGAGTGGCTGCCTACTGCTACAGCTGCAGCAGCACAGAGGAGAAAAAAAGCATGCCTTCATTTTGCAATTATCTTGATTTACAACATTTCCGACCTGCAATATAATTGTTTTGAACCACGAACCAACCCATCAGTTGAAGGAATGTTTTCATTCCACCCACCAGCAGATTGTTTTTGCAGGTGACCCACAGGGTGACCCCGTGGGACTCTTGGGCGCCTCTCCTCAGGTAGCCGCTCTGCGCCAACCCTGTTCCCCCTCACTTCCCCCCTATTCCAGCCTCTTTCCACCTCCCTGGTTCTTTATCTGAGAGCTGTTAAGTGGAGAGGAAAGGTTTAAATTATGATCTGAGCCATTGTAGCTCCAGAGGGAAGTCATAAAGGAAACGCTTGTTTAGGAAGGCTGTGGAGTGCTGCACATCTCTACTAACTCTGATGAAACTCAGGGACGGGAGTCATCCTGACCGCCAGAGAAGATTTATACCTCTCCCACTATGAAAAAATAAATGGGGAATGGAAGTAATGGGGAAAATCTCAAAATCTCTCTCACCCTTGCTCTCTTTCTCTCTCTTTCTCTTTCCGTTTGTCCTAGGGTTAGGGTTAGGGTGCACTCGATTTTCTTTTAGAAGCCTCTAACAGAAGATGCACCAGGTGGTTGTACAAGAATAAGATGCATCACTTTGTGTTACATTTGAAGCTTGCGGGACACTGGGTCTGTGTCCTGAACAATAAAGGACAAAACCCACAAGACGAAGGCCAGTGATGGAGAATGGAGCAGGCCAGGGCAGTTACAGTGTGGTTGGTTACTAGGAGACAGTCAGTCATGGGGAAACTCTAACTCCAGCTGCAAAGACAAAAGATGAACCAGGGGACATAAATCACTAGAAGACCAACATTCACAACCCTATTCACAGCAACATTTCAAGACAACCACAACTTTCCAAACAAGCCAGAGAGTGCAATGTACAGTGTGGGCGCAAAAAAAGTGATTACTTAAACTTGACATTCTGATTTTCATCTAACATATACATTTAGAATCTCTTTGTGGCCTGTAATGCCTGTAAGTATTTTGGGAGGAGGGCCCAGGGAATTTACTCTAGTTAGACGCCATTAAGTCTAAAGTACGTCAATGGCCGTATAGAGAGTGTTAAAGGAGCACTTGTTCGTTCCAACCCTACACTTTCCTTCAGTCTTTCCTAAATGACCCTAGTCCAGGGTGCAGTTAGAACCTCTGATGTTTAAGTGTTTCCTACTGTAATCTATGAGCTCTATAAGCCCCACTCTTATTCAAACTCCCAGCCTTCCCGCACCACTACTAACTCAAACTACTTACCCCCCCACACATTCAAATCTAGGCCCACAGTCTACATGCGTGTCTGTGTCTCACGGCAGCCCATCATCCAGTCACGTTAGCTCTGATAGGGGAACGCTGGGGAGCTCTCTGAAGGGGCCTTGTTCCCCCCATATCCTCCCATGGCTGTCCTAACATAACTGGCTTCACTTTATATTTTGATGTAATTGTTTGATTAATATCAGTCTGATACCACCATTTAACTGATTTAAACGTCAACCCACTACTACTACTGCTATTACATAAGTAGGACTACTGCTAGACACTGGGGCTCGGCCTTCTCCCAGTAAAAAAAGTGATTTGTTTCTCCTTTTTTCGAGTGTGTGGTCATGCCTGTGGATTTGACCATCCTAAGAGACCAAAATGCTTAAGCAAGAGTTTGGTACACATACCATTCACTGAATGTACAGTAAAACATGTTCACAGAGCACGATTGGCCATCCAAGTCCTGGAGATGGTTTAGAAAACATGAGCTTAGTCCTATGATTTACGGAAAATGTATCTTTATCCTCTCCATTGCAATTACAGAGCGCATGGATTGGCTTGAAAGGCATCTAGGAGGTTTACCAAAGATGTACTGAAGTCTTACAGGACGTGGTGGTTTGGATGAACTTTACACTTCTCTAATCATCCTCTCATTTCTGAGATGCGGTCACAACATAATGTTCTGCAGAACCTATACTTTACAGAGAGAATGCAAGGACAAGGGAAAGACACAGAGATGGGGAGAGACAGAGAGTGAGAGAGAGTGAGAGAGAGAGAGAGAGAGGAAGAGTAGGGCAGAGAGGGAAAGAGAGAGGAAGGGAGAGGATGAGAGGGGCATTTTTGGACTATGCATCTTCCCTCACCTGTCATTTTTGCATTCACAATGTCAACATAGATATCATATAGGAGCTGTCTTCAAGCCCTGTGGATGTGTGCAGCGAAGGCCTATGCAGGACATCTGTAGGCCTACATCTGTGTGTGCGACTTTGTGAGACTGTGTGCCTCTGCTCTGCATCTGGAGACCGCATGAGGCCCCATGGGGGTTGATGTTGGGCCGGGAGAGGGCTGTATTAGGGCCTGTGGTCGGGGTGTTCTCTTGGGGAGACAGCCTGACTGCGACCCTTCACATGAGGCTTTTTCAAGTCAGATACCTCCCCACCATGAAACTGACTCTACCACCGTAGCCGCCAGAAGATCAGCCGAATAACAACCCCCTTGCTAATTCATGCTCCCTCTCTTTCTCTTTTCTCACTCCTTCCCTCTCTCTTTCATGCTCTCTCTCATTCCCTTGTTCTAATACTCTCTCAGTCTCCTTCCCCCCGATTCTCTCTCTCTGTTTCCCCCTCCCCTCTCTCTGTGTCCTAGTCTTACTGGAAAGGAGAGGAGGATGAATGAAATGATCCCTAACCCACAAACTGATTGAAGATTAGGTCAGGAAGAAGAGAGAATATTCAGAGCCTACCCACTGGGCACACCTCGTCATTTCAACGTGGATAATTTGGTAATATTTGGTTGAGACGTTGATCAATGAGATTACAACCTATATTCACAGACTCAAAAAGACAGCCAAGAGTTAGTAGAATTTCCAATGTGTTTTCGCTATGCTTTCAACCATTTTAAAGCACAACCAAATTCCAATGGAGAAACATTGTCTGATTTTTGGTTTGGTTGTCACCCAAATGTCTACCACTGCACTTCCAACAATTTACAAGAACAGCAAAGTTTATTAAAACAGATCACTGTGCTTCATCTAATAGCAGAACCAAATGACATTGATTTCTGTTAAGATTACATTAAAAGTACAAGGTGGAAGTGACCAATTCTGGCCCAGATTATTACAGCATAATGCGACTACCTATGCCTGCTATCGTTAAACATGCACACTTTATATGATTACATAAGAAGAAATGTATAGTTACAGTAACCAGAATGTGGGCATGGATGTGTTACCTATTTTAAGGTTACATTAACTTGTAAGAACGCCTAAACTTTAGGTTATTTACTTTATTGCAATATTGTGTTTGGTTGACAATGCAACCAAATATCATCATTTAAAGGAGGTGTCACGAGTCCGACGAGTCCGAGGGTGGTTCCCTTTCCCGGGCGGGTGGCGCTCGGCGGTCGTCGTCACCGGCCTATTAGCCGCCACTGATTGTCTTTCCTCCCCCTCCTTGTATGTTTAGTGGTAGCACCTGTTTATGTTTAATTAGTTTGTCTTTATTAGACAGCCGGCCCACCTGGTTGTTGTGCGGGATTATTTCTATGTAACCTTCGGCTCTGTTGTAGAGGTACGTGTTAGTACTTGGTCGTGTTTTTTCGTTGTACGTTTTGATTCCCTGTGTTTGGGAACGTACCTATTGTGAGCACCCTGTGGTGCTATTAAAAGACGCACAGCATTGAACTCTCTGGCTCCTGCTTTTGACTCTACACCCACGACACCCGGAGCATTACAGGAGGTGTATCTACTGCTTGGATAGTTCCACATGAGCTCTGGCTCAATCCCATTCTTTACCTTTTATTTTTGGTTGAGTTGGAGACGTGAATTCAACATACACTGTCTTGCAAAAGTTTTCCGACCCCTAGGATTTCTTCAAATTTGATTGCGTTACAAAGTGGAAGTAACATGTATTTAATTGTAATTTTTTGTCAAAAATCTACACAAAATACTATGTAATGTTAAAGTGGAAGAAAAATGTGTAAAAATAAAAAATAAAAATAAAGATTCATACAAATTAAAAAACTAAAACATAGTCATTGCATAAGTATTGAACTCCCTGAGTCAATACAGAAACACCGTTGGCATAGATTATAACTGTAAGTCTTCTTGGGTAAGTCTATAAGAGCTTTGCACACCTGGATTGTGCAATATTTGCCCATTATAAATTTCAAAATTCTTCAAGTGTTGTCAAGGTGTTGAGGAATGACTAGACAGCAATTTCCAAGTCTTGCCATAGATTTAGTTTAATCCCACTTTGTAATGACTTCAATTGCAACAGTGAATCTATCTTGTTTTTAAGAGGAGATCACTCAGCAATCATTCTCACGATAGCACATTGGTAGTCATTGTCAAAAATCATAGCTATGCAAGGCTGGACTTGGTTAAAATACTGGATGGGAGACCAGATTGTACAAACTCTTATTTACAATGACGGCCCACCCCAGCCAAACCCGGACGATGCTGGGCCAATTGTGTGCCGACCTATGGGACTCCCAATCATGGCCGGATGTGATACAGCCTGGATTTTAAAAATATATATATATTTCACCTTTATTTAACCAGGTAGGCTAGTTGAGAACAAGTTCTCATTTACAACTGCGACCTGGCCAAGACAAAGCAAACCAGTGCGACACAAACAACAACACAGAGTTACACTTGGAATAAACAAACACAGAGTCAATAATACAATAGAAAAAGTCTATATACAATGTGTGCAAATGAGGATGTATAAGGGAGGTAAGGCATTAAATAGGCCATAGTAGCGAAATAATTACAATATAGCAATTACACACTGGAGTGATAGCTGTGCAGAAGATGAGTGTGCAAGTAGAGATACTGGGGTGCAAAGGAGCAAAATAAATCAAATAACAGTATGGGGATGAGATAGTTGGATGGGCTATTTACAGAGGGGCTATGTACAGGTTCAGTGATCTGTGAGCTGCTCTGACAGCTGGTGCTTAAAGCAAGTGAGGGAGATATGAGTGATTTTTGCAGTTCGTTGCAGTCATTGGCAGAAGGGAATTGTAAGGAAAGGCAGCCGAAGGAGGAATTGGCTTTGGGGGTGACCAGTGAAATATACTTGCTGTATATAGCGTGTGCTATGGGTGGGTGTTGCTATGGTGACCAGTGAGCTGAGATAAGGCAGGGCTTTACCTAGCATAGACTTATAGATGACCTGGAGCCTGTGGGTTTGGCGACGAATATGAAGCGAGGGCCATCAAACGAGAGTATACAGGTCGCAGTAGTGGGTAGTTTATGGGGCTTTGGTGACAAAGCGGATGGCACTGTGAAAGACTGCATCCAATTTGCTAAATAGAGTTTTGGAGGCTATTTTGTGAATGACATCGCCGAAGTTAAGGATTGGTAGGATAGTCAGTTTTACGAGGGTATGTTTGGCAGCATTAGTGAAGGATGCTTTGTTGCAAAATAGGAAGCCAATTCTAGATTTAATTTTGGATTGGAGATATTTGATATGGGTCTGGAAGGAGAGTTTACAGTCTCACCAGACACCTAGGTATTTGTAGTTGTCCACGTATTCTAAGTCAGAACCGTCCAGAGTAGTGATGCTGGATGGGCGGGAAGGTGTGGGCAGCGATCGGTTGAAGAGCATGCATTTAGTTTTACTTGCATTTAAGAGCAGTTGTAGGCCACCTAAGGAGAGTTGTATGGCATTGAAGCTCGTCTGGAGGTTAGTTAACACAATGTCCAAAGATGGGCCAGAAGTATACAGAATGATGTTATCTGTGTAGAGGTGTATCAGAGAATCACCAGCAGCAAGAGCGAAATCATTGATGTATACAGAGAAAATAATCAGCCCGAGGATTGAACCCTGTGGCACCCCTATAGTGACTGCCAGAGGTCCGGACAACAGGCCCTCCGATTTGACACACTGAACTCTGTCTGGGAAGTAGTTGGTGAACCAGTCGTAGCAGTCATTTGAGAAACCAAGACTGTTGAGTCTACCAATTAGAATGTGGTGATTGACAGAATCGAAAGCCTTGACCAGGTCAATGAATACAGCTGCACAGTAATGTCTCTTATCAATGTTGGTTATGAAATCTTTTAGGACCTTGAGCGTGGCTGAGGTGCACCCATGACCAGCTCGGAAACCAGATTGCATAGTGGAGAAGGTATGGTGGGATTTGAAATGGTCGGTGATCAGTTTGTTAACTTGACTTTTGAAGACCTTAGAAAGGCAGGGTAGGATAGATATAGGTCTGTAGCAGTTTAGGTCTAGAGTGTTTCCCCTTTTGAAGAGGGGGATGACCACGGTAGCTTTCCAATCTTTGGGGATCTCAGACGATACGAAAGAGAGGTTGAAAAGGCTAGTAATAGGGGTTGCAACAATTTCTTCAGATAATTTTAGAAAGAGAGGGTCCAGATTGTCTAGCCCGGCTGATTTGCAGGGGTCCAGATTTTGCAGCTCTTTTAGAACATCAGCTATCTGGATTTGGGTGAAGCAGAAATGGGGAGGCTTGGGCAAGTTGCTGTGGGGGGTGCAGGGCTGTTGATCGGGTTAGGGGTCTCCAGGTGGAAAGCATGGCCAGCCTTAGAAAAATGATTGGCAGCTGGGAGGAGGTGCTCTTATTCTCCATGGACTTTACAGTATCTCAGAACCTTTTGGAGTTTATGCTACAGGATGCAAATGTCTATTTGAATAAGCTAGCATTTGCTTTCCTAACTGCCTGTGTATATTGGTTCCTAACTGTCCTGAAAAGTTACATATCGCGGGGGCTATTCGATGCTAATGCAGTACGCCACAGGATGGTTTTGTGCTCGTCAAGGGAAGTCAGGTCTGGAGTGAAACAAGGGCTATATCTGTTCTTGGTTCTACATTTTTTGAACGGGGCATGCTTATTTAAGATGGTGAGGAAAGCACTTTTACAACCTCTTAGAGATCGGGCTACTTTTTTCAACATTCTGTTAAAAATCGCGCAACATTTCAACATCCTGTTACTCATGCCAGGAATATAGTATATGCATATGATTAGTATGTGTGCATAGAAAACACTCTGAAGTTTCTAGAACTGGTTCAATGGTGTCTGTGACTATAACAGAACGAGTTTCGTGGTTAAAATCGCCAGAAAACCTGGTCACTAAATCGACGAAGAAAAAATCAACCCGCCAGCCCATGTATTGTCTATTGGAAGGAAAAATAATTAAGGGTGAGATTACAGTTCCTACAGCTTCCACACGATGTCGCCAGTGTTGTGATTTAGATTCAACTAAATCGTTGGTCATCTGAGTAATAGCCACATCCGGTTGTCAAGTCCACAGCTGTAAACAATGGAACCGGAAAAGTTAGTTATGTTTCCCAAACTCGTGCTTATTGAATACAGATCGCTCCGTGATCAATTTGATCGTTTATTAACGTTTAGTAATACCTAAAGTTGGATTACAGAAGTAGTTTGAAGTGTTTTGTCAAAGTTTATAGGCAACTTTTTTAATTTAAAAAAATTGCGTTTAAAAAATGTGTTTTTACTGGATCTGACGGTGTTCATAAATTGACATTTTGGGTACACAAGGACCGATTTAATCGAAAAAAAGACCCAATTGTGATGTTTATGGGACATATAGGAGTGCCAACAAAGAATCTCGTCAAAGGTAATGAATGTTTTATATTTTATTTCTGCGTTTTGTGTAGCGCCGGCTACGCTAATTCCTTTGTTTACGTCCCTTCTGGTATTTCGGTGTGTTGCCTGCTATCAGATAATAGCTACTCATGCTTTCGCCGAAAAGCATTTTACAAATCTGACTCGTTGGCTTGATTCACAATGAGTGTAGCTGGAATTGACTACCCTGCATGAGAATTTTAATGAACGTTTGAGTTTTAACGAGTGCTATTAGCATTTGGCGTAGCGCATTTGCATTTATTGTTGGCAGGGGGTGCGGTTGCGTCCCGGGTGGGCCAGACAGGTTAAAGAATAACCAGGCATCCTCTACTGACGGAATGAGGTCAATATTCTTCCAGGATACCCAGGCCAGGTTGATTAGAAAGGCCTGCTCGCTGAAGTGTTTTAGGGAGCGTTTGACAGTGATAAGGGGTGGTCGTTTGACCGCAGACCCATTACGGATGCAGGCAATGAGGCAATGATCGCTGAGATCCTGGTTGAAGACAGCAGAGGTGTATTTGGAGGGCAGGTTGGTTAGGATGATATCTATGAGGGTGCCCATTTTTACGGATTTGGGGTTGTACCTGGTAGGTTCATTGATTATTTGTATGAGATTGAGGGCATCTAGCTTAGATTGTAGGATGGCCGGGGTGTTAAGCATGTCCCAGTTTAGGTCACCTAACAGCACAAGCTCTGAAGATGGATGGGGGGCAATCATTTCACATATGGTGTCCAAGGCACAGCTGGGGGCAGAAGGTGGTCTATAGCAAGCGGCAACGGTGAGAGACTTGTTTCTGGAAAGGTGGATTTTTAAAAGTAGAAGCTCAAATTGTTTGGGCACAGACCTGGATAATAAAACAGAACTCTGCAGGCTATTTCTGCAGTAGATTGCAACTTTGCCAGTTCTATCTTGTCGGAAAATGTTATAGTTTGGGATGGACATTTCAGGGTTTTTGGTGGTCTTCCTAAGCCAGGATTCAGACATGGCTAGGACATCCGGGTTGGCAGAGTGTGCTAAGGCAGTGAAAAGAACAAACTTAGGGAGGAGGCTTCTAATCTTAACATGCATGAAACCAAGGCTTTTACGGTTATAGAAGTCAACAAATGAGAGTGCCTGGAGAATGGGTGTGGAGCTAGGAGCAGAGGAACCGTGGAGGAGTAGGATAAGGCTACGGCTAAAGGCTATAAGAACTGGTCGTCTAGTACATTCAGAACAGAGAGTAAAAGGAGCAAGTTTCTGGGCATGGTAGAATAGATTCAATGCATAATGTACAGACAAAGGCATCTGGATACAGTTGAGGTAAGCCTATGCAGTGAGTGGCGATGAGAGAGATATTGTCTCTAGAAACATAATTTAAACCAGGTGAGGTCACCGCATGAGTGGGAGGTGGAACTAAAGGGTTAGCTAAGGCGTATTGAGCAGGGCTAGAGGCTCAACAGTGAAATAAGGAAATAATTACTAACCAAAACAGCAATGGACAAGGCATATTGACATTAGGGAGAGGCATGCGTGAGTGATCATAGGGGTCCAGTGAGTGGCTCGGCGGGCTGGAGACACGGCAATTCAGGCAGCTAGCGGGCCGGAGCTAGCAAGCCAGCAGAAGGGCCTTAGAGGGACGTCGCGGCGGAAGAAGTCCGTTTTAGCCACCTCGTGCTGTTGCGTCGGATGACCAGTCGTCGTGGATCAGCAGCGCTCCATGTGGTAAAAGGGTCCAGGCCAATTGGCAAAATAGGTATAGTGGCCAAAGAATTTGTCCCATGGGCCTCAAGCTAACAGTCCGATATTCTCTAGACAGCTACAGGGCCGCAGCTAACAGGCTAGCAAATGGGCATTCAGGGGACGATGCGACGGAGGAGCCAGTTGAAAAACCCCTTCGGGCGAATTACGTCGGTAGTCAAGTCGTGATGGGTCGGTGGGGGGTCTAGGCCAATTGGCAAAATAGATATTGTAGCCCAAGGAGTGGGCTACAATAATTGCCGGGAGATGGGCCTACCAAAGGCTAGCTCCAGGCTAATTTGTTCTTGCTTTGGGACAGAGACGTTAGCCAGGAGTGGCCACTCGGATAGCAGCTAGCTAGCTGCGATGATCCAGGTGAAAAGGTTCAGAGCTTGCGATAGGAATCCGGAGATATGGAGAAAAATAAGTCCGATTTGCTCTGGTTTAAGTCGCGCTATGTAGACTGGCGAGACGAGAGTTGTCCGAGCTTAAGGTAGCTGATGACCGCTAGCAGTAGCTAGCTGACTACGAGCTAGTAGCTAGTTAGCTGGCTAGCTTCTGTTGGGGGTTCTGGTTCAAAATGTAAGAAAATAGTAGATCCATGCCACATTGGGTGAGGTGGATTGCAGGAGAGTATGTTGAAGAAAATATATGCGAAGAGATATAAAAAGATATATACACAATATATACACGGGACACGACAAGACGAGGACAAAAGAGATCTGACTGCTACGCCATCTTGGATCTAATATAAATTAACAGCTATGTTTCTCTGTGTATCCTCCAGGTCTGTTTCAGTGGCAGGGCCTACATTAAGGGCCTACATTAACAGCTATGTTCCTCTGTGTGTACTCCAGGTCTGTTTCAGTGGCAGGGCCTACATTAACAGCTATGTTTCTCTGTGTATCCTCCAGGTATGTTTCAGTGCCAGGGTCTACATTAACAGCTATGTTTCTCTGTGTATCCTCCAGGTCTGTTTCAGTGCCAGGGTCTACATTAATGGCTATGTTTCTCTGTGTATCCTCCAGGTCTGTTTCAGTGCCAGGGTCTACATTAACGGCCATGTTTCTCTGTTTATCCTCCAGGTCTGTTTCAGTGCCAGGGCCTACATTAACAGCAGCTATGTTTCTCTGTGTATCCTCCAGGTCTGTTTCAGTGCCAGGGCCTACAAACGTCTTAGGGATAGGGGGCAGTATTCGGCAGTTCGGATGACTGACATGCCCAAAGTAAACTGCCTGTTACTCAGCTAGAATATGCATATGATTGGTAGTATTGGATAAACAACACTCTGAAGTTTCTAAAACTGATAACATATTGTCTGTGAGTATAACAGAACTGATATGGCAGGCGAAAACCCGAGGAGAATTTTAGGTTACCAACCATTGAAATGCCTGTCTATAGGAAAATCAAAGGAAATCCTGTTACGCTCGTTGATGGAAGGAGTGGACCAAGGTGCAGCGTGGTAGGTGTACATCTTACTTTATTGAATGAACACCGAAAAAATAACAAATACAAACTAAATGTAAAGTTTAGTAGGGCTAAACAGCACAGTACAGAAACAAGATCCCACAAACTACAGGTGGGAAAGGCTGCCTAAGTATCATCCCCAATCAGAGACAACAATAGACTGCTGCCTCTGATTGGGAACCATACCTGGCGAACAAAGAAATAGAAAACATAGATTGCCCTCTCTAGTCACACCCTAACCTAACCAAATAGAGAATAAAAAGGCTCTCTAAGGTCAAGGCATGACAAATCCTCCCAGATTGCAGTTGCTATGGCTTACCCTAGATGTCTTTAGAAATGGTTTCAGGCTTGTTTTTTGAAAAATTAGCTGGAATTTGTAGTTTTCAAGGTGGCTATCATTTTGACTGTAGTGTTGTGGATTGAACCCTCTCCGTCTTAAATTTTATTGTTTATTTACATATTAGGGTACGTGAGGATTGATTAGAAACGTTGTTTGACTTGTTTGGACGAAGTTTATTGGTAACTTTTGGGATTCCTTTGCATGCATTTTGAACGAATGGAACAGGTGGATTACTTAATCAAGCGCACCAACTAAACTGACTTTTTTGGGATATAAAGACTTGATCGAATGAAAGTCTTTACATAAAGACTTTATCAAACGAAACAACAATTTTTTATGTAGCTGGGCCTTTTAAGATTGCAAACAGAGGAAGATCTTCAAAGGTAAGTGATTTATTTTATCGCTATTTCTGACTTTTGTGACGCCTCTGCTGGTTTGGAAAGTGTTTTTAATGCTTTTTTAGGCGGGGTGCTGTCCTCAGATAATCGCATGGTATGCTTTCGCCATAAAACCTTTTTGAAATCTGACAAAGCGGCTGGATTAACAAGAAGTTAAGCTTTTAAATGACGCATGCCACCTGCACTTTCATGAATGTTTAATATTACAATTTATGTATTTTGAATTTTGTGCTCTGCAATTTCACCGGATGTTGTGGAGGTGGGTCGCTAGCGGCACATCTAGCCCAAAGAGGTACATTAACCAGTTGCGACGAGCAAACCCGTTTCCGGGAGCGTAATCATAGCCTCAAATGCAATAGCATAAATACATAAATACCCCTAGAAACTTTTCCTATTCATGAAAATCGCAAATTAAATGAAATAAATATATTCAAACACAAGCTTAGCCTTTTGTTAACAACACTGTCGTCTTAGATTTTCAAAATATGCGTTACAGCAAAAGCTAGACAAGCATTTGTGTAAGTTTATCATGGCATAATGCTATGCTAGGCTCTGCTGGCAGCAGGCAACATTTTCACAAAAATAAAAAAAGCAACCAAATTAAATCATTTACCTTTGAAGAACTTTGGATGCTTTCACTCAGGAGACTCCCAATTAGATAGCAAATGTTCCTTTTTTCCAAAAATATTATTTTTGTAGGTGAAAAAGCTCCCGTTTCTTCACCATGCTTGGCTGAGAAATCGACCGAAAAATGCTACAACTATAACGCCAAACTTTTTTCAAAATTAGCTAGATAATATCGACAGAAACACGGCAAACGTTGTTTAGGATCCATCCTCAAGGTGTTTTTAACAAATATATTCAATAATATATCCGTCGAGGCAGTTGGTTTCTCATAAGAAGCGATTGGAAAAATGGCTACCTCAGTATTTTAAGTTTTTCTGCGGGAAATGAGAAATGAGAAATCCATGAGACCACATGCCATATATGGTCCCTTACAGCCATTCTTCAAGGGAAATGCCTAAAAAGACGTCACAATGCTGTAGACGCCTTGGGGAAAACGTGGAAAACGTAAGCTCATTCGTAGCTCATTCACAGCCATATAAGGAGTCATTGACATGAGGCGGTTTCAAAAAATGCGGTACTTCCTGGTTGGATTTTTATCTGGGTTTCGCCTGTAACATCGGTTCTGTGGCACTCACAGACAATATCTTTGCAGTTTTGGAAACGTCAGAGTGTCTTCTTTCCTGTCAATTATATGCATAGTTGAGCATTTTTTTGTGACAAAATATTTTATTTAAAACGGGAACGTTTTTCATTCACAAATTAAAATAGCGCCCCCTAAATCCAACTGGTTAACAGCTATGTTTCTCAAACCAGGGACTGTACTGATGCCTCTTGCATTGAGATGCAGTGCATTAGATCACCGCGCCACTCGGGAATCCCAAAAAAGTTATAATATCAACATATTTTATACATGATTTTGCTATGTTGACATGTGGTTACCATGACAACATAATCCTGTGGTTGAAATTTCACCTTCAAAACAACAGTTGATTACTTTTTTCAAATCCAATGTATTTTCCGCGTAGATTCCATGTCACAAAACGTTGACAAATTACGTTGAAACAACGTTGATTCAACCAGTTTGTGCCAAGTGGGTAGTATTCAGAGCCAGGTAACCAACCAGTACATCACCCTGGCCCAGCTTTGAACACTGAATAGAGTGACATTCAGTACGTCACAAGAGTCTGAGGAAAAGGAGTCTGGACATTTTAACTCCTTTAACTAACTAACAGTCCCCTGGCTCACCCTGGCTCACCTTCCCTCACCCGCTTCCCTATACTTCTCTACCCCTTCAGTCTCCACTCAGATTGCTGTGCCAGATGCCATCGTTCACCACAGTCAGCTAGCATTTATGTGAAAACCTATCTGCTTATTACTGTCAAACATGGATGGCTGTAATGCATCCCCCCTTCTCTCCCTCCCGCGGTCTCTCCTCTCTCTCTCCCTCTCTCTCTTTCTCTCTCTCATCTGCCCTCCAGATCTTGGCACAGTGGAGATTAATTAGATACCCAGAGTTGGATCCTACTCCGACTGCACTGACCACAGGTTATTCCAGACAACCAGCCCTGAATGCTGTAACATTTGCATGATGAGAGGCAAAACATGGCTTCTGTCTGTCTTGCACAGTCAGTTCTGTAAAGGTCTTCTTCATATGATAGCAAGACACTATACTACTAAGTTACTCTATATAATGTAAAGACCTGTAATACCATGAGACCTAGTGAAAGCACTATGGTGTATTAATTCAATCCATTATGATGGTTTCTATGCGTTTGTCCTTTGGGATTAGAACTCCACATCCTGCATCCTACAGATAAACAAACACAAGTCCTAATATCTAAATGAGTGCATGTGTACGTGTGTGTTTGCCGAAGGCACAAGGGCCTCTGTGTACAGTAGTGTCTCCCGATTTTTGTCATGTAACTGGTGTGACTAAGATACTTTGTGTGCCACGTGTCTAAAAATACACCAAGTTTAACAACAATTGTGGCATAGAACTGAAAGAGTAAAATGACAGACTCATTTGAATTCCTCTCCAACATACTGTGAGAGTTTACGGGAAAGCAAAACTAATTGAGATTCTTCTAAACTTAGAAAAGTGCTTTTCAATTGACTGTACTGCACATTTTGAGAGCTTGGGGATTGTGTGAGGGTTGCGGTTTAGAGTGAGGCCCATCTCTGTGTTTTTCGTTCCACTGAAGTACAGAATAATAACATGTTCAAAGAGAGAACTGTTTCAGGCTTTTATGACATTGTGTAAATAAATGAGAATATTTTTATGGGTTCACTTTACAACATGAATGCAAGCCTTAAAAAGAGAGAGCGAGAAGACAAGGAGGGTGTTGCCACAGACTGGTCTCTGCTGAGCACATGGAAAGAAAGAACAATATGATCACCCCTTCATCCATCCATCCATCCATCCCTCCATCCAATCCCTCCATCCAGCCCTCCATCCCATCCCTCCATCCAGCCCTCCATCCAACCTTCCGTCCATCCCTCCCTCCATCCATCTATCCCACCCTCGATCCATCCATCCCTCCATCCCACCCTCCATCCCATCCCTCCATCCCACCCTCCATCCATCCCACCCTCCATCCCATCCCTCCATCCCACCCTTCACCCATCCCTCCATCCAACCCACCCATCCCTCTATCCATCCCTCCATCCCTCCATCCATTCTTGAAATATGTAATAATGAGTATCTGGTGTCACTGTAATTAACTGTAATTGACTCAACTGCACTTCACCTCAGAAAGAGTGGCTGCTGCTTTTGCAACAGCTAATGGGGATCCTAATAAAATAACAAAAATAACCCAGGTCACTTCCAAGCATTGTACTAAATAAATTCCAGAGTAATAACACTAATGCACTTGATTGTCTTTGCACTTGCTTTAACAGAACATAGACAGGACTACCATTGCATGGTGTGCTGTTATATAAGCAGGACATGTGGTGCAGGGACTGAGGCCTGTATGTTTGGAAGAGAAGCAGCCAGTCACTCCATCATGGTCATACCTCTCTGTCAGCCACTTAGCTGAAGGTTATTTCCTCTCGTGCCAGCTGCTGTGTCTGGGTATCCGCTCCCCATGGGTTGCCACCGTCTCTCTAGGGGGGCACCTACAGGGGGACGGGGGGCCGCTGGATGGAGAGTTGGGTTGCCTCGGCTCATGTGTTATGCCTGGAAAGCAAGTGTCATTATTAAATAGCTTCATGCCTCTCTCTAATGAACGGTGAGAGGTCAAAGCGTTTCAGGCCATGATTCTCTCTTTCCTCTCCCCTTTCTCCTTTCCTATGCTTTTTTATTTTACTTTCCTATTGGTTCTTCCCTCTCTTCTCTTCTCCTCTCTCCTCTCAGATCAGACAGGCAGTATGGGGATCCATCACCAGAGGTCAGGGGAATGAGTGTTTCCACTCACAGACACCATCACTATTCTACCCCTCGTACCCCTATTGCTCTATACCAGTGGTTCTTAACCTTGTTGGAGGTACTGAACCCCACCAGTTTCATATGCGCATTCACCGAACCCTTCTTAATTGGAAAAATAAAATGTGATTTTTTTCAAATTCAAAACATAGGTATATATTTTACTGGTGCACAAAATTAACCGTGCATCAACATCACTGAGTTCAAAGAACAAAATCATCAAAACATGATTTTCACACAAAAACAAAAACATAATAATGAATATTTACTGCAAATCAGTGTGACTTCTGCTGTTGTCTTTCAGAGACCAGTTCAGAAATGCGCGGCTTCACCTTGGCAAGTGCCACTCATGTCATTTTCGCAACAAAGTCTGTTCCTTTTCTTCGTTTTTATGTCCAGCATCCTCGAAAAGGATTGCTCGCAAAGATATGTTGTAACAAACGGTATGAAAATCTCCAGAGCTTTCTTAGCAATAACAGGGTACGTTACCATTTGTTGACACCAAAACGTTGAAAGCGTTGTTGTTCTGAAGAGTTGCTGTTGAACCTGGCTCTGCTGAATTTAAATAATTTCATCAAGGTATTCATCATTGACATCTGTTGTCTCAACACTAAACGTGAACGGCTGTCTCACCCATGCTGGATATGACTCTCTTGTAGGGAAGTATCCGTCGAGAGACTTTGCAAGCTCATCTAAGTGCGTGGCAATTGCTTGCTTCAGTTCAGCACAGAAATGTCTCCGATTCCAGATACATATTCGATCTTACTTACACAGTCGTCCAGCAGGGGAAAGTTTGCAAAGTTACCGTTCTCTGTTCGTCGTTTCCATAACGGTAGCTTTTTTTGAAAAGCCTTCAGGTTTTCCTCCGCTTCAATGATGTTGACTCCACCGCCCAGCTTCTTTTATTTGAGATGATTGAGATCTTGCGAAGATATCAGCCATGTACGCTAAAATGAGAATGAACTCAGAATTTTTGAAGCAATCTGCATGACAATGTTGGTGCTCTTGCAAAAACAGGGCTAATTCCACACGCACGGCAAAAACACGATTCAGCATCTGTCCCCGGGATAACCACCGAACGTTAAAATGGTACAGAAGTACCTCGAATTCAGAGCCCATTTCTTTACACAGCTCACTGAAGAGGCGGTGCCTCAAAGCACTAGTTCGCACATAGTTCACACAATCTACTACAATTTTTAATACTTCTGCCAGTTTTGGAGGCAAGGTTTTTGTTGCCAACGCATGCCTGTGCAGAATACAATGCGTAACAATGATGTGTGGTGCATCGGCTTTCACTAGCGCACCAAAACCAGACTTTCTTCCCAGCATGACTTGAGCTCTGTCCGAACAAATTGCAGAAATCATATCCCACGAAAGATTGTTGTCTTTGAAGAAGTCATCCACAAGTTTCTTCACATCGGCTGCCTTAGTTGTTGTTCTAAGAGGCTTAAAAAATAAAAAAACTTGCTTTATCACGTCGTCTTTCACATAGCGCACGAATACAGCAAACTGGCTTAGATTGGAAACGTCTGTGGTCTCGTCGAGTTGAAGGCTGAATTTTGCCGGGCTTGAAATCAGATCTGCAACTACTTGAGCCAAGATGTCTTTGCTCATGTCCTCTATTCTGTCGCTGATGGTGTTATTTGAAAGAGGAATTTGGGATAACTTAACTTCAGCCTCTTTTCCCAGCATGATATTCGCCATCTTCAACACAGCTGGTTTTATGAGTGTTTCACCAATGGTGTGTGGTTTTCCCTGCTTTGCGATCAGATAAGCAACTTCGCACGATGCTGTGAGGATTGGTTTGTTGATGGGTACAAAGCCGAGAACAGGCAGAGTAGCCTTTTCATCGAATCTGGCCCTCTTCACCTTGAATTCAGCGAGCGTTGTGTTCTTGTATGTTCCATCTCCATGCAGCTTAAGGAAGTGTTCTCTTAGTTTTGCCGGTGCTAGACTAGAATTGCTCAACTTGGCATTGCAAATCATGCAGTTAGGACGCTGACTCCCATCACGTTCCGTTACACATGTGAATCCATATTGTACATATTCGTCTGACCACTTTCTTTTTTTGCTCGTCATAGTAAGTATGAAGGGATTAAAATATCAAGAAATCACAAGATGTACCATCACGACAGTCACAAGTCGACTACTGAGCGCACCAAATTCCCTGCAGCACAGATAGGCCAAGCGATGTAGCGTGATCACCTGCAGCCAACGATGGCCAAGCGAGGTGTGTCATCATGAATCATATGAGTCGGATGTGTGTCTTGACCTCCGCCAAACCCCTGAGACGGACTCACCGAACCCAGGTTAAGAACCACTGCTCTATACTCTGTCCCTATCTACCCAACACTCACTATTTTGTCCCCCTCTAAACATCATTGGCCCATACCCTTTCTTTACACCCTCACCCCTATAATTGTTCCCCTCTCCAGCCCTCGCTCAACTACTCCCCTCTCTCTACACGGCCCTACACTCTAGCCCCCCACACATACCCCCCACCCTAACTCCATTACCCTAAATATATAGCCAGCCTTTCCCCTTGGCTCCCTCCCTCAGGGACTGTTAGGAGAAGCACCTCTGGCTCGTACGGCACTAATGGACACACCGACCATCAGACCGACCGATCGGTCCTGAGACCAGCCAGCCAGATCAGCCAGACCAGCCAGCCAGTGAGCCTAGAGAGACTCCCAGTGACCCCAGAGTCTGTGGCTTTAAGTATGCCTTGTAAATCTAAGTGGACAATGTGGTGCCTCTCAGTCTGTGCTATCCACTACCCAACCATGGCGGCCAAGACCACTTTCCTCTACTGCTCTCTCTCTCTGGAGCAGACCATAACCATGTTATTGGGAATTGGACTGGGCTGGGAGGGAAGATAAAAACAGACTACATACTACAGAATGCTACTGCACTTCCTTGGTCTGTCTGTCACACAACAACAGGAAGTGAATGTCTGTGGGGAAAGAGGTAAAGAGCATCTAGGTCTAAGGCGACCTCTATGCTTTCCCAACCATGACTTATTGTTGACATTTGTAAGTACTGATAATGCACAATCTACGAAGAATGTGATTCAGCAGAGATCCCAAAATGACATAGCAGAGGTATCTCCAATTATGCTGTATCATAACTCTTCTTCAGTATTCCAGTCAGCCGATACGGCCTGAATTCAGACAGATAAATGTAGGTAACACTAACAATCACAAATGTAAAAAAATAATAACATTCACCCTATACAGGAAAATAGGGGTTCGTCAACAGATATGAAGTAGCAAAGGGGGTTTCTTAATATGCATACTACTGTGCTCCACACTCCCATGCTCTGAGTACATTATAGGGCATTCTCTTGAGTATGTTCTTGATAGGACGAGAGTGTGGAGAACGCATACATTTTACATTTGAGAAGCACTGCTCAGTGTGCACTTCTGTGCTACTGCATTACCTTTGACCTTTTACACTAAACTGCATCACCAACATGCTGGCTTTTCATTTATGCTGGACTTTACAGGATCACGACTACCCTCTGTAACTAGTGTTAGCTACATGTCAAACCTTTGTAGATCTGAGCATCTGATTTTGTTTAATATTGCATTTTTGTCAGTAAAGCAATTGAGACTGATAATCCGTTTATGTTTAGTATTATTTAGCTACATAGAAATTTGGTTAACGAAAGTAGCTAACGTTAGCTAGCTAAGCTGTCACACCTGTATTTGAGGAGTTTCTCCCATTCTTCTCTGCAGATCCTTTCAAGCTCTGTCAGGCTGGATGGGGAGTGTTGCTGCACAGCTATTTGCAGGTCTCTCCAGAGATGTTAGATAGGGATCTAGTCCGGGCTCTGACTGGGCCACTCGAGGACATTCAGAGGCTTGTCCCGAAGCCACTCCTGCGTTGTCTTGGTTGTGTGCTTAGGGTCGTTGTCCTGTTGGAAGGTAAAACTTCGCCCCAGTCCGGGGTCCTGAGCACTCTGGAGCAGGTTTTCATCAAGGATCTTTCTGTACTTTGCTCCGTTCATCTTTGCCTCGATCCTGACTAGTCTCCGAATCCCTGCCACTGAAAAACATCCACACAGCATGATGCTGCCACCACCATGCTTCACCGTAGGGATGGGGCCAGTTTTCCTCCAGACATCACGCTTGGCATACCGCCCAGAGAATCTTGTTTCTCATGGCCTGAGAGCCTTTTGGCAAACTCCAAGTGGGCTGTCATGTGCCTTTTACTGAGGAGTGGCTTCCGTCTGGCCACTCTACCATAAAGGCCTAATTGGTGGAGTGCCTCAGAGATGGTTATCCTTCTGGAAGGTTCTCCCATCTCCACAAGGGAACTCTGGAGCTTTTGACCATCGGGTCCTTGGTCACCTCCCTGACCAAGGCCTTTCTCCCCTGTCTGCTCAATTTGGCCAGGCGGCCAGCTCTTGTGAAGAGTCTTGGTGTTTCCAAACGTCTTCCATTTAAGAATGATGTGTTCTTAGGGACATTCAATGCTGCTGAAATGTTTTGGTATCCTTCCCCAGATCTGTGCCTCGACACAATCCTGTCTCGGACCTCTACGGACAATTCCTTTGACCTCATGGCTTGGTTTTTGCTCTGACATGCACTGTCAACTGTGAGACCTTATATAGACAGGTGTGTGCCTTTCCAAATCATGTCCAATCAATTGAATTTTCCACAGGTGGACTCCAATCAAGTTGTAGAAACATCTCAATGATGATCAATGAAAACAGGATGCACCTGAGCTCAATTTTGAGTCTCATCGCAAAGGGTCTGAATACTTGTGTAAATAAGGTATTTCTGTTTTTTCTTTTTAATACATTTGCAAAAAATCCTAAAAAACTGTTTTCACTTTGTTATTATGGGGTATTGTGTGTAGAAATAATACATTTTAGAATAAGGCTAAAACGTAACAAAATGTGGAAAAAGTCACGGGGTCTGAATACTTTCCTAAGGCACTGTATGTTCTGCCTGAGTGAGACTGATGCTGGGTAAATGTAGAACATAGAATATAGAAACTGCAGTTAGTATGATATGTTATGTTTTGTATGGTATGTATTCATTTGTGGATGTCCATTTTCCATTTTGTATGATATGTTATGAATTACAATTCGTAAGATATGTTAAGAATTGCAATTCGTACAATATGTTAGGAATTTTCAAAATGTATGAAATTTTATGAATTCCCGTTTGTTGTAGTTAGCGTTATCTAGGCGGTTAGGTGGCTAAAGTTAGCATTAGCTAAGTTGCTAACGTTAGCTAGGCTAGGGGTTAGGGTTAGTGGGTTAAGGTTAAGGGAAGGGTTAGCTAACATGTAGTCGCAAAGTAGCTAAAAAGTAGTAAGTAGTTGCAAAATTGCTAATTTGCAAAAATGATCCATGATGAGTTTCTTGATGAGATTCGAACACGCAACTTTTGGGTTGCTAGACGTACCCGTTTTACCTCCACCCATCCACCCCGACCAATCACCCTACTTTAGTTTTTGCCTTAAGTAACCTTCTGTTTTATGTAAGCATACCAAACATAACACATCATCTTTGTTTTATTGTCCAAGATTTATGTGTATATGTTATGTATAGTCGATGAGACCAGGCGACCACAAGTCAGAGACCACTATAATGACACACCAAATACATTTGATGGATTGCAGGAAAAGAGCAGGAAAAGGCTTTTGTAGGCTACAGTCCAAGCTATGTCTTCCAATTGTGTGACTACTGTCAGTATCCAAAGATTATCCAACTTGAATAAACGCTTTGAGGTAAGAACGACAGCAGTGGCATAGTCTACAGGCAATAGCGCATTGATGTGAATCACACTCTGTTTGTGTATATATGAATTGCAAATCAGCATTTAACTAGTTAAATCATGTTTCTAGTCTATTGCATAGTTACATTGGGTAATCGTTGATGTCCCAGGACCAGGATTGGTAAATACTTTTGAAGTGAAATATTGTAATACGCACATGTGGACACAGCATCATTCAAAGACTGGAGTTTGATACTCCTGGTATTGGATTTGACTGAAAAGAATGTCTCATAGACATTCATACCTGAACCGCACTTTATTTACCAAGGTAGAGTACATGGTCAGTGAATATTTTCAATGTACAGGCTACAATGTGGGGATCTTATGCTAATAACTTCATGTATATACGACTTGCAGCATTGGCACAAAGCTATATTATATTCTACTCAATCCATAGGCTTCATTTAATGTCATTTAGACTGTTTGAAGTTGATAGCTGAGGTTCATAGCTAGGTTCTGAACTAATATTTATACAAAAGGGTCCATACACAGATCGGGGGTCCATACACAGATCGGCTACATTGCTAGCTACACATTCACGGGCGTACAGATATTTTTATCCTCCACTGCACAATAAGCAAGAAAATAGTTAGCTTACGTTACTTCAGCTGCCTTGTATGGCAAATATCAGCTAGGCAAGCGTACAAAATTGTACATTCAATTTGCAGTAAATGCTTCAGCGAGCTAGATTCTTTACATCCACTCTTTCACAAGACAACAGACGAGTTGTTGCTGGTTGTTTCAGGACTCCCTAAAACATTAAACAAACAGAATGACAATTTCATACTCATGTCACAACGCCCATGAAGCCAGCCTAACATATTCCTCTCAACTGTACATTTTTTGCATGATTTGTTATGACATTATAATTACATTCAGTTCCATCCTAGTATTTTTGTCAGCCATCTTTGCTGAAGAAAGTCTCAGTCTTGGGTCGCATAGCATCAAATTCATCATGGGAATCACTTGATATGATTGGTCATCGCCCAGCAGTCGCCACTGATGATTTGCATAAAGTTGTGAAATGTTTAACTTTTTCTCCACCTCCCACACCATGTTCGCGCTTCCAAAAGGTCCCCCGCCATCCCCACTTCTCACCGCTTTCCTTCCATTGAAAATGAATGCGAAGCAGTGTTTCACCGCATGCTACTGTGTGCTAGTGTACATGGGGCATAAGCGCCTTTAAAAAGCTGCAAATTATGGAGAATGTGTCCAAATCATCAAAGTGTCACCAACAGAAATGTAAACAATAGGCCTATCACAAATGCAGCCTATGGCATTACTTTTTCACATGTAAATAGCACTTTTTGGTAGTGCTCAAAGCATGCCATTCAGAGAGCAGCATTTATTATTAAACTCAAGCAAAGAGCTCAATTAGTCCTCCATGACAACAAAATCATAAACGACAACCTAGGCTTAGTTTTTGGATTATGTTCAGGTAAACTATTTGGCAAATCTATCCATATTTCCAAGTCCTATTCTTGAAGATCAAGGGGTATTCAATTCATTGGAATGACTGGAAATCTGACAGACCTTGGTTTTTAATGTAAAGATATAGCCTAATTGTGTTATTATGTAGTAGAATGCAATGGGTAAGAAGCTTACATAACCAACCCATAAAGTAAAATGCAACATCCATTTATGGACAGCATGTAAACTAGAGCATTGATTTTTCCTCCAATTGATGTCGTTCTATTTGTAATATTATTTTTTTGTCTAATGCCTCTTAAGGGGAAAGTAATCTAAAAGTAACTGAAAGTAGATTAGTAGATCAGATTACATTACCGAGGTTGGGTAATCAAATTACAATTTTGATCAGGTAACTAGTATCTGTAACGGATTACATTTAGATAGTAACCAACCCAACCCTATGGACCCAACAGCTAGGAGGATATTCATCTGGAGGAAGCGGCAGCGGGAGGAAGCACTGAGAGGTGCTGTCATGGCGCTGTCTGTCAGTGTAGGTGTGTCTTGTGGGTCTTCCCAATGACTACAGATGATCAGTTGTGGTTTGCTGATATTATCACGTAGTCATCATTGGTCGCCATCCTATCCATCAGATTTTCTTTTTTGAAGTGAGAGGGCGGGAGTGGGTAGACGAGACTCTTCCAATTCTTTGTGGCTAGCTAGCTAGCCAGTTAGCCCTATTGACTTACTATGGGTTTGTGATCTACGCACACTACAGTGGGTATTGCAGTCAAGTAAACATGCCAAAATTAAAACAGAATGTATTTATGAATGTATCAAGATAAAATAATGTAGTCAGGTAACATATGAGATGTGAATGAGCAACATTTCATTTCGAAGTCATAGTATATTGGGGAATTTCAGTCCTCGGGGGCCTGATTGTTGTTACACTTTTCCCCCATCCCTAGCAAACACACCTGATTTAAACTAATTGCATCTTTAACTGAAGCTCATGTTAAGTTGATTATTGGAGTCAGGTGTGTTAGCTGGGGCTGGGGCAAAAGTGTGACACCAATCAGGCCCTCGAGGACTAGAGTTGCCCAGGCCTGCTCTACACGATACTTGCTTGTTTTGTCACATAAACTGGAATTAGGCAAACTATTAGAAATTTAGCAACCAGGAAATGGCGGAGCAATTTCTGCATAGTGCATCTTTAAGTGGTTGTGTCATATTTCTGTCCATACTTTTCATTGAAGCTTGCATCGATGCATGCTTCGAAATGTGTATAAGCAGAGTATGCAACCGAGAAGTGTCCTTCGTGTTCTGTTTCGCAGACTTTGATCTGGACTCATACTCTGACTGATGCATTCTCCAATTCGTGTGCTCTGAGCACTGTAATATGCCTATTGAGAAACACACAGGGTCAACCTCTGGACTCACTGCTGATCAGAGCATTAGGCGGCAGTGAAGTGTTATCATCACCTGTCTCTGTGCCTCTCTCTTCCATGTGGAGAGCAGAGAGCGAGGAGAGGAACAAAAAGCACATTGATGGGAGCGCCAGCAGAGCGGAATGGAACGGAGGAAGAGACGGATAACTCCTGCCGTTGCAGCCACTGGGAGGGAAGTGCCAAGAGGAAGTGGAATTCAATCAAGCGATTTCAAGGTCAGTTTGAGTTGAAAGGAGCTTCCACCTGGTCCTTTCTCCTAGCAGTGGAGGCATGCTAACCCACAGAGAGCATACTAGGAAGGGCTGGACTCATTCAGGTGCAGACTTACGAAGGCCTTGTGTTTACTATCCCCAAAACAATCCCA
Source organism: Oncorhynchus masou masou (assembly GCF_036934945.1). Lineage (NCBI taxonomy): Eukaryota > Metazoa > Chordata > Actinopteri > Salmoniformes > Salmonidae > Oncorhynchus > Oncorhynchus masou. The sequence goes on along the minus strand of NC_088222.1, from coordinate 38,229,156 downwards.
GCCCACCCTCTCATTCATTCAAAGACCAATCCCCTGCTTATAGATGACTTCTATACACTCACACATATCAGATCCATTCATTCATTTAAACCTCCATCCCGATACGTTTTCATCTGTCTTATCTACTGTTTACAGCCCCCATAAAATCTCACTCCTAATTCACACTCACTCCCACACCTCTCCCCCTCATTCACTCACACCCCTAACCCCCCTACATAGACCCCTCACTCCCCGCATTCTATCCCTCACCATAAGCACCACTTGTTATGCCCACCCCTACCCTTATAAACCCGACTCACACATACACACCCCCCAAACACTCACACGTATCAACCACGTTCACTTACACCCGCTCATCCCCCTTACATCCATGGCCCCATACACTCAAACACTTTTCAGCATATTCATTCACACCTTTCAGTCAATATTTCAGCCAGGCCACTCTGGGGGATCACAAATAAACATCACTTCACATCCATTACCAGCTCAAACCAATCTAGCAAGCTGTCTCACTAACCCCCAGTCTCTCTCCTCTCTCTCCTCTACAACCCACAGTCCCTGTCCTGTCTCTCCCTCCTCTCACCACACTTCATTTGTTTCAGATATGTCACCTAGCCCTTGTCACATGATCCAGGTGGATTGACTGGAGCAATCTGATTTGCCATTTAAAACAGGGAGGCCTCTCCTCTGCCATCACCCCAACCACAAACCCTGGACAGGTTTACTCCAAGACACATGTGTTGCTTACCCCGGATATGTGCCCTGAGTGAGTGGCTCCAAACTAAACACACTGTTGGCTGCCTCAACATACCAGCCCAGCTTCCTCCTCTCGACCAGAACCAGTAGTCATTTCACAGATAATTAATGTACATAATGACTCTTAATTTGAGGAAAAGGGGTGCATTGGGCATGCACATAAACACACATATTCGCACATTGGGGACACACGCACAGGCCCACATACACACAGGCACAGGCCGGCATACACACAGACACAGGCCCACATACACACACGCACAGGCCCACATACACACACGCACAGGCCCACATACACACACGCACAGGCCCACATACACACACGCACAGGCCCACATACACACACGCACAGGCCCACATACACACACGCACAGGCCCACATACACACACACACAGGCCCACATACACACACGCACAGGCCCACATACACACACGCACAGGCCCACATACACACAGGCACAGGCCCACATACACACAGGCACAGGCCCACATACACACACGCACAGGCCCACATACACACAGGCACAGGCCCACATACACACACGCACAGGCCCACATACACACACGCACAGGCCCACATACACACACGCACAGGCCCACATACACACACGCACAGGCCCACATACACACACGCACAGGCCCACATACACACAGGCACAGGCCCACATACACACACGCACAGGCCCACATACACACAGGCACAGGCCGGCATACACACACGCACAGGCCCACATACACACACGCACAGGAACACATACACACAGGCACAGGCCCACATACACACAGGCACAGGCCGGCATACACACAGGCACAGGCCCACATACACACAGGCACAGGCCCACATATACACAGGCACAGGCCCACATACACACAGACCCACATACACACACTCATAGGCCCACATACACACACTCATAGGCCCACATACTCACAGGCCCACACACACAGTCAGGCACGTTACGCACACATGCAGGCATGCACACAGACGCAGACTCTCTGACTCCCCCTGGCTATCTCAGGGTTACCGCGACTGACTGGAACTGCGTCACGGCACAGAGAGAAGTCTGGAACCACTTATGTCGACACGCATCCGTAAACCAACACAGGAAGACGTGTGGCACCCAGAACTACATGGTTCGCAGCTCAGGCAAGACTGCAAACTATTTCCATACAATGTGCTACTCAGAGTGGGCAATTTCCAAACCCACAATTCGCTAGATAGAGGGCAAATAATAAAACTATCCCTTTAATTAATTATTAGAATTTGACATTGGTGTGTGTATTTAACAGTACTGCCTGTGCGTCAGTTTCACTTGTAAACAGGGTGTTGACTAGGAGCCTTCAAAACACAGCATGTATTTATTCCACAAAATAGGCAGTTTAGACAGAGGGTGGATATTGTGTTTGTGTGTGTGTGTGTGTGTGTGTGTGTGTGTGTGTGTGTGTGTGTGTGTGTGTGTGTGTGTGTGTGTGTGTGTGTGTGTGTGGTGGAGTGGTAGAGAGAGGGGGTCATCCTTTTTAACATGAGTGCAAGGTCCTGCATCCGGCACTGCATACTCCCAGAGGGCCTGTTGTCCAGCCTGCAGCTGTGGGCCTGTCCAGCCTGTCGACAGCATGTCACACACACATCACACACACTTTCACCTTCTTACAGTGAGTCAGTCAGGCCACAAGGAGCAGAGGACGGTAACACACTGGTACACACAAAAGGAGGTATGCCCGCCCCCCCCCCCGGCCCAGCCCAATCTGACTCCTGACCCTTGACCTTTAGGGTTTTCCAGGAGAGCTCACCTGGATGCCCTGACCACCTGTCCGTCATTATGGCCTGTCCACAGCACTCTGATAAAACACACACAAACTCACAGACACACAGAGGCACGAAGAGACAAACACAATGCACAAAACAAACACATACAAAGATGAAACAGACGATAATGCACACACACACACACACACACACACACACACACACACACACACACACACACACACACACACACACACACACACACACACACACACACACACACACACACACACACACACACACACACACACACACACACACACACACTGTCCGGCCTGACAGGTGTGTGAGCTGTGTCACCACAGGGCAGGTAGGATTACAGAAGTCAGTCGTTACATGACCTTGTCTCCTCGTCTCCCTGGACAACCATACATCTAATTACACCACTTTACCTCCACTGTGGCCTCAACATACATACACCTGTCATTACACACACATTCACTTGCCCTTTTTTGGTGTCTGTCTCTAATCCTGGGTCTGGCTATGGGTCTAGGTCTTATGTGGTTGTAAGAGTTTGTGTATGTGTATGTGTGCACTCGCATAAGTGTGTGTGTGTTTGTCAAAGCCGGGGGGGGGGGGGGGTGTTCTAAATGAAGGCATATTGTGTTAGTCAGTCAAGGCCAGCCAGTGAAGCTGCTTCCATAAACCAGCGACAATATAGCGACGCCTAATTGTTGAGTTTAACGCCTAGCGATTACAAGAGCTCATAAAATTTCCCCCCTGAGAGAGACGACCACACAGAGCGCCTGTGCCAATCAGCAGACAGACTGTAGCCCGTTTTACACCGTTTTCATTTTACAAGGCAGGGGGTGGAGAAGTCTCCACTCATTTAGCTAAGGAGACCAATAAACACTCAGCGTTTGCGTTAATTAACCATTTACATTAGGGTGATGAATCAGCACCGGGTAAACTTTGGCACCTTTCTCTGATGAAGAACATGCACTACTGTGCTAGCGCTGGACCAGGGATGTCAGGCTAGAAGTACTCTTTCAGGTTTGTTGTATGTTGGTAGCCATCTTGGTAAATTAAAATACATTGTGGAGAATTAAATAATACTGGTGTGCTAGAGGTTGTTTTTTAAATATTGAGGTTCCTCCTGGGGTTAGTGAACGACTGTCTTTTCAACAGCTATCTTGAGTGACATCGGATGGTTGTTATATTGTAGAAATGTAACTCGGGTTGAAAATCCAGTTTTGATAATAATGACATTTACTTTTAACTTATACATTTGCCAGTGTCAGAAATGTACAGTACAGTTTTGCTCCCTTAAAATTACATCTTTTGTGTACTTCATGATAGGATAACATGGAGCTTTAGACTTCACTCTGCTCAAGTCTGTAATCTTGAACTCAAATAAAAAAGAGACACGCAGTTTAGTTTAGATAGACAGGCTCCCCTGTGTTTCTCCCTGCTCTGTTTGCCCATACCAGCTCAACTAAAATGGCCACCATGTTTTTTCATCCCTGTCCAGCTGAGTCCACACACTCAACAATAGCCCTGTCATCATGGCCATACCCCGACAGAGAACTGCACTATCCAGCACAGCTCCATCCTATGTTTAGCAAGAATTATAATAGTCATAGGTATAGGCCTAAATTAAATGGGTAAATAGTAAAACAGATGAGAATAGTAAAACTGTTTTTAGCCAGGAGAGTTTGGTAAACTGAGTGTTAGAGCTGACATGCGAGTGTATACACTTTACCCAGGAGACTGGGGGGAATTGTGGGGTTGCTTTGTTGCCGGGGTTCTCGAGCCCGGTTTGGAGTAGGTCTCATTAAGGCGGAAGGCGCTGGGGTCCATTGTTGTGCTAATCAGGCACAGATGTGGACACCACAACTCTGGAAAATCATCCCGGAGCAGCTTGATGGTGGACTGGAGTAATCCTGGGGGAGTCGTTGTAATTGTTTTTGATGGGATTCCTATCAAAATATGGATGTGTGGAAATTGGATCGAGCTTCTGCCTGTCAACACTGTGGATATTCTTATCCTATGCCGAAAGATAATGATTATATTAGCGTGAGAATCTATTATATATATTTTTTGTATGCGGAAGACAGGTGTTTTCCCGGCAGGGATTATTAGGTTTGGTTATTTACATTTTAGTAATTTAGCAGATTCTCATGTCAAATTGCGGGGTGGCAGGTAGCCTAGAAGTTAAAGTGTTGGGTCAGTAACCAAAAGGTCACTAGTTCAAATCTCAGAGCCAACAAGGTGAAAAATCTGTTGATGTGCCTTAGAGCTAGGCAATTAACCCTAATTGCTCCAGGGTCTCAAGGGGAGTTTGGATAGGCAAAACACACATTTCCAATTCACACATGTATAATACACGTGTATGAAATAGGACTGTCACGACTTCCACCGAAGTCGGTTCCTCTCCTTGTTTGGGCGGCGGTCAGCATCACTGGTCTTCTAGCCATCGTCGATTAATTTTCTATTTGTTTTGTCTTATTTCCCTACACACCTGGTTCTCATTTCCCTCATTAAGTGTTGTGTATTTAACCCTCTGTTCCCCCCATGTCTGTGTGGAATTGTTTGTTGTAAGTGCTTGTGCACATGTTTACTGGTGCGCGTCAGGTTTTGTACCCATGTTGGTTAATTGTTTATGCCGTTGGTTTTGGAATTAAACTGCTCCGGCTATTACCTAGTTCTGCTCTCCTGCGTCTGACTTCACTGCCACCAGTTACGCACCCCATTACAGAATTCCACACCTCACCATGGAGTCAGCAGAAGCAGGTACCCCGGTTACAGGAGTCGAGGAGCACGTCAGAGAACACGCGGCGATGCTACAACATCTCGACGTCACGATGAACAGCGTCGTTCAGACCATGGACCACTGGGAGAGACAGGGAGTCCCTCCAGTGCCTCCACCAGCACAACAGGGGTTCCCACTACTCGTCCCTCCTGTACCCGGTTCCAGTGGGATGTGTCTCGCCCTTCCCGGAGAGTATGATGGGACGGCAGGCACGGTGCCAGGGTTTCCTGCTACAGCTGGACCTATACCTGGGCATCGTTTACCCGGCTCCCTCGGGAAGGGAGAGGGTGTCCACCCTCGTGCCCTGCCGCTCAGGGAGAGCAATAGAGTGGGCTAACGCCGTGTAGGGAGAAAGAGATGCGGCATTGGATGACTTCACGGAGTTCACCCACCGCTTCCAGGCAGTCTTCAACCACCCGGGATGGAACGACAGGGCCCTTTATGACCACTACCATTGCAGCCTGCGCGAGGATGTCTGTCGGGAGTTGGCCTACAGGGATACCACCCTCACCTTCGACCAGCTGGTGGACCTGTTCATTCGGTTGGATAACCTGCTGGTCACCCACGGCCTTCCAGAGAGGGCTCTGTCAATTCCCTCTCCCAGCACCACCTCTCCAGTGCCTATGGAGCTGGAAGGTGCTGCGCTCAGGGAGGCCGGAGGAGGGGCTTTCACGTGTACCATCTGTGGCCGCAGAGGTCACACTGCTGGTCGGTGCCGGGTTGGTTCCTCTAGGGGTCGAGGCAGCAGGCAGGGCACTCTGGCGTCGCCCCAGGTGAGCATGCACCACTCTCATCCAGATTCCTCTGTTATACACCTGTTTGTGCATGTTTGCTTTCCTGAGTTTTCCCTGCATTCCCAGCATAAGGTGCTCGTCGATTCAGGCGCGGCTGGGAATTTTATCAACAGAGCATTCGCCTATAGGTTAGGGATCCCCACTGTTCCAGTGGTTAGGCCTTTCCCAGTTTACGTTCGGGACAGTCGACCATTAGGGTCCGGGGTAATTAGGGAAGCTACCATCCCCCTGGGCATGGTGACGCAGGGGGGTCATGAGGAGAGAATCAGACTCTTCCTCATTGACTCTCCTGCATTTCCCGTGGTACTAGGCCTTCCCTGGTTAGCTCATCATGACCCCACCATTTCATGGCCACAGAGGGCTCTCATGGGGTGGTCACGAGAGTGCTCAGGGAGGTGTTTAGGGGTTTCCGTTGATGCTACTATGGTGGAAAGTCCAGACCAGGTCTCCACCGTGCGCATTCCCCCCAAATATGCCGATTTGGCTCTCGCCTTCTCAATTACCACCCCATAGACAGGGCGATTGTGTGATAAATCTCCTGGTAGACGCTGCACTTCCCAGGAGTCACGTGTATCCCCTGTCACAGGTGGAGACGGTGGCTATGGAAACATATGTCTCCGGATCCCTGCGTCAGGGGTACATTCGGTCCTCCACTTCACCCACCTCAAGTTTCTTTTTGTGATGAAGAAGGAGGGAGGTCTGCACCCGTGTATCGACTATCGAGGCCTAAATCAGATCATGGTGAGGTACAGTTACCCGCTACCTCTTATCGCCGTGGCGATTGAGTTAATGCACGGGGCGCACTTCTTCACCAAACTAGATCTCAGGAGCGCTTACAACCTGGTGCGTATCAGGGAGGGAGACGAGTGGAAGACGGGTTTCAGTACGACCTCAGGGCATTATGAGTACCTCGTCATGCCGTAAGGTTGATGAATGCTCCATCAGTCTTCCAAGCCTTTATAGACAAGATTTTCAGCAACTTGCACGGGCAGGTTGTAGTGGTGTATATTGATGACATTCTGATTTACTCCGCTACATGCGCCGAGCATGTGTCCCTGGTGCACAAGGTGCTTGGTCGACTGTTGGAGCATGACCAGTACGTCAAGGCTAAGATATGCCTGTTCTTTCGACAGTCCGTCTCCCTCCTAGGGTACCGCATTTCCACCTCAGGGGTGGAGATGGAGAGCGACTGCATTTCAGTCGTGCGTAATTGGCCGCGCTAAAGGAGGTGTAGCGGTTTCTAGGGTTTGCCAATTACTACCGGAGGTTCATCTGGGGTTTTGGTCAGGTAGCGGCTCTCATTACCTCACTGCTGAAGGGGAGACCGGTGCGTTTGCAGTGGTCGGCTGAGACGGAAAGGGCTTTTGGTCACCTGAGGGCTCTGTTTACCTCGGCTCCCGTGCTGGCCCATCCGGATCCCTCTTTGGCGTTCATAGTGGAGGTGGACGCGTCCGAGCCTGGGATAGGAGCCATGCTCTCCCAGCGCTCGGGTACGCCACCGAAGCTCTGCCCCTGTGAGCCCACACGTCACCTACCTCTGGTCATCCAGGCATCGGTCGGACGGTGCGCTGTCTGAGTGGGAACTACTGGTGGCCCACTTTGGCCAAGGACGTGAGGCTTAATATTTCCTCTTGCTCGGTGTGCACTCAGTGTAAGGCTCCTAGGCACCTGCTCAGAGGTAAGCTACACCCCTTACCTGTTCCACAACTGTCGATCGATTTCCTGATCGATCTCCCCCATCACAGGGAAACACCACAATCCTGGTTGTTGTGGATCGTTTCTCTAAGTCCTGCCGTCTCCTTCCTCTGCCCGGGCTCCCTACTGCCCTACAGACTGTGGAGGCCTTAGAGAGAGAGTTAACCAGGATGTGGGTAGGTCTCTGAGGTCTTATTGCCAGGACCGGATGGGGGAGTGGGCGGCGTTTGTGCCCTTGGCAGAGATGGACCAGAACTCGCTCCGCCACTCTTCCACTAACCTCTCCCCCTTCCCGTGAGTACTGGGGTATCAGCCGGTTCTGGCTCCTTGGCATCAGAGTTAGACCTAGGCTCCTGCAGTGGACGACTGGTTCCGGTGCGCGGAGGAGTCATGGGACAGCACTCATGGCTGGTCTGCTCCAGGAGTCTGAGGTGCTGGATTCGAGGCGTCAGGCGAGGGGCCTTCAGTACCTCCTGGAATGGGAGGGGTACGGTCCGGAGGAAAGATGCTGGGTTCCGGTGGAGGACGTGTTGGACCCTTCAATGCTGCAGGAGTTCCACCGTCTCCGTTCGGATCGCCCTGCACCTCGTCCTCCGGGTCATCCTCGAGTCCGATGTCGGTGTGCTGCTGGAGCCGCGCGTCAAGGGGGGGTTTGGTTCCTCTCCTTGTCCGGCCGGAATTTCGGCGTCATCGGTCTTCTAGCCATCGTCAATCCATTTTTCATTTTCCATTTGTTTTGTCTTTTTCCCCTACACATCTGGTTCTCATTTCCCTCATTAAGTGTTTTGTATTTAACCCTCTGTTCCCCCCATGTTTTGTGTGGAATTGTTTGTTGTAAGTGCTTGTGCACATGTACCCATGTTGGTTAAATGTTTATGCCATTAGTTTTGGAATTAAACTGCTCCGGCTATTACCTAGTTCTGCTCTCCTGTGTCTGACTTCACTGCCACCAGTTACGCACCCCATTACAAGGACAAATATATTGTAAGCACTGTATACTGTAATTATCTACTTACAATAAGCACAACCCTATACCATTACAAGTATAACCACTTTATAACTAGCTGCTAAGCTAGGAACCATAGTGCCAGGTGGAAAGCCCAGTCCCAATGAACAGAGGCCCGAAGACCCTCTATAGAGGCCCAGGTCAGCCCAGCCAGGTGTCCTCTGATCTCCGTCTTGCATGGAGTGTGGCCCTGTTGTTTTTCTACCCGTGACTGAGTTCCAGAACCTAAACATCCCCTAGAAACAATGGACCCAATTTTTATCACCAGCTTTGTTTGTCTTTTTCACCCCCACGTGCATAAGAAGGCACATTTCCGGGCCATATTACCCTCTCTCCCAGGGAGTGGAAAGATAGAGGCGTGTGTGTGTGTGTGTGTGTGTGTGTGTGTGTGTGTGTGTGTGTGTGTGTGTGTGTGTGTGTGTGTGTGTGTGTGTGTGTGTGTGTGTGTGTGTGTGTGTGTGTGTGCCACAATGCTGTGTTTACGACACGGTGGTGGAGGTGAGGCATGGGACTCTGGAGAGGCTCAACATCTCCTGGCAGAAAGAGGGTCCTATCCTCACCCGTCCCCCTCTTGCTCTGTGCCAGGTGGTTAGCCAGCTTCAGGTGCTATTATACATTGTGCGATTGAATGTCTCTGATCCGTGCCCTCAGACACCAGGCACACCTGCTGACAGGGCTCACTGTTCATTTGAGAGAATGTGAATATCTCTCCCTTTTCAACTGAACCATATTCGGAATGTATAGCTGCTTTGCATACCCAAATATAAAACACAACGTCTCCAAAGACCTCCAATAATTTCAGCGTGAACAACTTAATTAAGCATTTTGTATTGGTCTTGACCTGAAAAGATGCTAGAAAGGGCTGAGAGTGTGGCTGAGATAGAGATCACAGAGGTGAATTAGGTTAATACTAGAAAGACTAGGATTAGGATTATCCCCTGAATCGATGATGGGACATGAAGGAATGGGAATTACCCCGCTCGGATTGACTGGACCGTTTGCTTTTCCCACATGCTTTGGAATCCTCCGGAATGCTCTGACTGTCAATTCACTTCAATGTCTTTCTCATGGAAAAGTATTGTTCCTCTGAGATTGGGACTTTTTCCAAGCCACCTACATTCCATATTGACTGTTGGTGATTTTGAATTTCTGTTTTAACTGCACTGACACCGCACACACATGATCCCGTTTGTCTGAAAACCCCCATCAGTCTATCAGGCCTGTCTGTCTTTTTTTAAATGCCATATTAAACTTCTTGTCATGCCCTGACCTTAGAGATCCTTATTTATTCTCTATGTTTGGTTAGGTCAGGGTGTGACTCGGGTGGGAAAATCTATGTTTTCTATTTCTTTGTAGTTTTTTTCGTGTGTGGTTCTCAATCAGAGGCGTCTCTGATTGGGGATCATATATAAATTGTGATTTTCCATTTGGGTTTTGTGGGGTGTTATTTTTTATTTAGTGTCTGTGCCTGACAGAACTATTCACTTTCGTTTTTGGATTTGTTATTTTTGTTTGAGTGTTTCTTGTAAATAAATATCAACACTTTCCACGCTGCGCTTTGGTCCACTCTTACTTCCACCGACGACGAGCGTTACAGAACACCCCACCAAAGAAGGAAAGAGCAGCATGGCCAGGAGGACTGGACATGGGAGGAAATCCTGGAGGGAGAAGGACCCTGGACACGGGCCGGGAGTATCGCCGTCCAGGGGAGCAGATGGAGGCAGCGAGAGCGGAACAATGTCTATATGAAGAGTTAGCTCAACAACGGAAGCATAAGAGGCAACCCCAAAAATATGGGCACACGGGGAGATTGGCGGAGGTAGGGTTTAGACCTGAGCCAACTCCCTGTGCTTCCGTGGGGAGCGTGTGACTGGGCATGCACTGTGTTATGAGGTAATGCACACAGTGCGCTCTGTCCGAGCTCCCCGCATTTGCTGCGCTAGAGTGGGCATCCAGCCAGGACGGATTGTGCCGGCTCAGCGGTCCTGGTCTGCAGTGCGTCTCCTCGGCCCAGGATATCCTGCGCCAGCTCTACACACGGTATCCCCAGTTCGGCAGCACAACCTAGTGCGGCCTGTGCCAGCTCCCCGCACTTGCCATGCTACAGGGGGTATTCAGCCAGGACGCGTTGTGCCAGCTCTACGCTCCAGACCTCCAGTGCGCCTCCACGGCCCAGTATATCCTTCGCTGGCTCTACGCACTATGCCTTCAGTGCGCCTTCATAGCCCAGTGCATCCTGTGCCAGCTCTCCACACTCACCGAGCTAAAGTGGGTATCCAGCCAGGACGTGTTGTGGCAGCTCCACGAACCAGGCTTCCAGTACGTCTCTTCAGTCCGGTGAGAACTGTTCCGGCTCCACATACGAAGCCTCCAGTGATGATCCATGGCACGAAGCCTCCAGTGATGATCCATGGCACGAAGCCTCCAGTGATGATCCATGGCACGAAGCCTCCAGTGATGATCCATGGCCCGGAGCCTCCAGTGATGATCCATAGCATGAAGCCTCCATTGATGATCCATGGCCCGGAGCCTCCAGTGATGATCCATGGCACGAAGCCTCCAGTGATGATCCATAGCATGAAGCCTCCATTGATGATCCATGGCCCGGAGCCTCCAGTGATGATCCGGGGCACGAAGCCTCCAGTGATGATCCATAGCATGAAGCCTCCAGTGATGATCCATGGCACGGAGACTCCAGTGATGATCCATAGCATGAAGCCTCCATTGATGATCCATGGCCCGGAGCCTCCAGTGATGATCCATGGCACGAAGCCTCCAGTGATGATCCATAGCATGAAGCCTCCATTGATGATCCATGGCCCGGAGCCTCCAGTGATGATCCGGGGCACGAAGCCTCCAGTGATGATCCATAGCACGAAGCCTCCAGTGATGATCCATGGCACCGAGACTCCAGTGATGATCCATAGCATGAAGCCTCCATTGATGATCCATGGCCCGGAGCCTCCAGTGATGATCCATGGCATTGAGCCTCCAGTGATGATCCATGGCATTGAGCCTGCAGCGAAGGTCCCCAGTCCGGAGCCTCCAGCGACGGTCCCCAGTCCGGAGCCTCCAGCGACGGTCCCCAGTCCGGAGCCTCCAGCGGCGGTCCCCAGTCCGGAGCCTCCAGCGGCGGTCCCCAGTCAAGTACTTGCAGCAACGATCTACGGTCCGGAGGTCCCGGCGACGATCCTTGCCCCAGAGGCGCCACCGAAGTGGGGGGAGCCTACAGCGGAGCGAGGTCTGCGTCCTGCACCGGAGTGTGATTCGGGTGGGAAAATCTATGTTTTCTATTACATTTTTTCTTTTTTTTTCGAGTGTGGTTCCCAATCAGCTGTCTATAGTCTATCTGTCTCTGAATGGGGATCATATATAAGTTCTGATTTTCCATTTGGGTTTTGTGGGGTGTTATTCTCTGTTTAGTGTCTGTGCCTGACGGAACTGTTCACTTTCGTTTTTGGATTTGTTATTTTTGTTTGAGTGTTTCTTGTAAATAAATATCATGAACACTTTCCACACTGCACTTTGGTCCACTCTTCCTTCCACCGACGACGAGCGTTACACTTCTGCTTGCCACGGAGTTCTGATTCAAAATCATTTAGAGTATATTGAGATGTTTCTTAATTCTCTTTTGTGACAGTTGAGGTTTCAAACCTCTGAAGGAGAATCTTCATAACGGACAGACACTAGTTCCGAAAGAAAAAGGAGAGCTCATGATAAACCCTGACCACATCTTATTGTTTTCACCTCAACCACTTTTAAAAGAAGCTCTTTGAGGTCCTGCAACAATATAGCCGATATGCCCCCCTGAAAAATAAGAAAAGAAAGAAAGGACAGGCCTATAGGCTCAACTCCCTCTCTCTTTCTCTCCCTAAAGCCATGATACTCCTGTGAGAAGCTCTTAATCAGGGGTCAAACAATGTGGCCCTGGATTCCTGCTCTTTCACAGGGGCCTGATCTAATAAGCAGGGGGACTTGGGCCTGATCTGGGGGATTACTGCCGGAGATCCACCCCGGTGGAGATGCCGAGGGGGAGAGGGGGGGGGGTTAAGAGGGGAGGGTTGGGAGCTAACGGGGGAGGCAGGGTCCAGTGAGGAGTCCTTAATTTAAAACAGGGGGCATCACGCTTCTTTTGACACTCCCTCCCCAACTCCAGAAGTAGTTAGGTTCCGTTAACAAAGGCTACTGTGACGTTCTTCACTCAGGGTTTGATGTCTTCATAGCACGGTCTGGAGGGCCTGGTGGGGTAGCATGGTGAGGAGACGGTGGAAATATTGTCAGGTACTGTCATATAATTAGACATTAATAATGCTGCAAAGATTTGAACTAATGCTTCAAGCTCTGATCAATTCATATTCAGTGCTTTCAGAGAGTATTCATACTAGCCACCTAGCAGTTTCTATAAGTTGGCTTTAGCTAGCCAGTTAGATATGTCCCAATCTCCCAACTTCATAACTAGCTACAAAGCCATTTCAGGCTATCAATCAAGTTAGAGTAGCTTGTCGAACTATCTTAGCTGCAGTGGTGTAAAGTACTTAGGTAAAAATACTTTAAAGTACTACTTAATTAGTTTTTTGTGTATCTGTACTTTACTATTTATATTTTTGACAACTTTTACTTCACTACATTCCTAAATAAAATAATGTACTTTTTACTCCTTACATTTTCCCTGCCATCCAAAAGTACAGTACAGTAGCAGGAAAATTGTGAAAATTCACACACTTATCAAGAATTCGTCCCTACTGCCTCTGATCTGGCGGACTCACTAAACACAAATGCTTCATTTGTAAATGATGTCTGCGTGTTTTAGTGTGCCCCAGACTATTGTTAAATATATAAAAAGCAAGAAAATTGTGCCACCTGGTTCGCTTAATATAAGCAATTTTAAATGATTTATGCTTTTACTTTTACTTTTGATACTTAAGTATATTTAAAACCAAATCTTTTTAGACTTTTACTCAAATGGTATTTTACTGGGTGGCTTTCACTTTTACTTGAGTCATTTTCTATTAAGGTATGTTTACTTTTACAATTGGATACTTTTTCCACCACTGCTTATCTGGAATGGCTGCTGGCAAGATTGCTACACTTTAAAAATTATATAATTGCTTTAATTCGTGGGTTATGATACTATATACTGGTGTGGTACTAAACTCCTAAGGCATAAAAGTTCTTAAATGTAATTTTCCTGTGTTTTATATATTTTCACACTATGAGGTTGGGATAATACTGTGAAATTGTGAAAGTGATGATAATGCCCATTTAGTGTAAAAAAGTGATGATAATGCCCATTTAGTGTAAAAAAGTGATGATAATGCCCATTTAGTGTAAGAGCTGTTTGATAAGACCAATAAGAAAGAGTTTCAAACCTCTCTGCCAAGAACAGCAAGTTTTCCATTTTCCACTCAGACTACTTTCAGACAGTCCGAGCTAAATTCTTGCTTGAGAAATTGCTCTGTGCTAAAAAGCTATTTTTGTTTCAGTTTGACCATTTTAATTGAAAACAATCACAATAAGGTACTTAATTGTTACCCAGAAATTATTTGATATTAAGATGAAAATGATTGCATTGCATCTTTAAAGAAATAATGTGCATCGTTAAATAAAATTACAATTGAACGGCCTCACGAGTGGCGCAGTGGTCTAAGGCACTGTATAGCAGTGTTGCGGTGTCACTACAGCCTGGGGTTCGATCACAGGCTGTGTCATTATCGGCTGTGACCGGGAGTCCCGTAGGGCACTGCACAATTGACCCAGCGTGGCCAGGGGGGCTTGACTTGGCTCATTGCTCTTTTGCAACTCCTTGTGGCTGACTGGGTGCCTGCAGGCTGACCTTGGTCGTCAGTTGAACAGTGTTTCCTCTGACACATTGGTGCAGCTGGCTTCCGCATTAAGCCAGCAGGTGTTAAGAGTGGTTTAGAGGGTCATATTTTGGAGGACGCATGACTCGACCTTTGCTTCTCCTGAGCCTGTTGTGGAGTTGCAGCGATGAGACAAGATCATAATCATGATATTGGAGCGAAAAAGGGGGGGAAAATTACACAAAACAATATATACGGTACCAGTCAAAAGTTTGGACACACCTACTCATTCAAGGTTTTTTCTATTATTTTTTACTATTTTCTACATTGTAGAAAAGACATCAAAATGGTGAAATTACATATATGGAATCATGTAGTAACCAAAAAAGTGTTAAACAAATCAAAATATATTTTATATTTGAGATTCTTCAAAGTAGCCATCCTTTGTGTTGATGACAGCTTTGCACACTCTTGGCATTCTCTCAACCAGCTTCATGAGGTAGTCACCTGGAATGGATTTCAATTAACAGGTGTGCCTTGTTAAAAGTTAATTTATGGAATTTCTTTCCTTCTTAATGCTTTTGAGCAAATCAGTTGTGTTGTGACAAGGTAGGGTTGGTGTACAGAAGATAACACTATTTGGTAAAATAACAAATCCATATTATGGCAAGAACAGCTCAAATAAGCAAAGAGAAACAACAATCCATCATTACACGGCGGTTGGAATCAAGAAGCTCAAATTTGGACACATCAGACCAAAGGTCAGTCTGGAAATCTGTTCTTTGGTCTGATGAGTCCAAATGTAAGCTTTTTGATTCCTTGTGCTTTTTGAGTCTTTGTGAGATGCAGAGTAGCTGAAAGGATGATCTCCGCATGTGTGGTTCCCACCGTGGAGCATGGAGTAGGAGGTGTGATGGTGTGGAGGTGCTTTTCTGGTGACACTGTCAGTGAGTTATTTAGAATTTAAGGCACACTTAACCAGCATGGCTACCACAGCATTCTGCAGCGATATGCCATCCAATCTGGTTTGCACTTAGTGGGTCTATCATTTATTTTTCAACAGGACAATGACCCAACACACCTCCAGGCCGTGTAATGCCAAATGACCAAGAAGGAGAGTGATGGAGTGCTACATCAGATAACCTGGCCTCCACAATCATCCGACCTCAACCCAATTGAGATGTTTTGGGATGAGTTGGACTGCAGAGTGAAGGAAAAGCAGCCAACAAGTGCTCAGTATATGTGGGCACTCCTTCAAGACTGTTGGAAAAGCATTCCAGGTGAAGCTGGTTGAGAGAATGCCAAGAGTGTGCAAAGCTGTCATCAAGGCAAAGGGGTGCTACTTTGAAGAATCTCAAATGTAAAATATATTTTGTTTTGTTTGACACTTTCTTGGTTACTACATGATTCCATATGTGTTATTTCATAGTTTTGATGTTTTCACTATTATTCTACAACCTCGAAAATAGTAAAAATAAAGAAAAACCCTTGAATGAGTAGCTGTGTCCAAACTCTTGACTGGTACTGTACATATGTACATAAACAGTACATTTGCATTCCTAGTGATATAAAAAACAATTGAAACACAAAACACAAACCTCTCAATTATACAACTTCTCTTAACACATCTTCCAAGATTTGGAAATAAAACCTGCAACCAGGGACCTTTATTAACTGAATAGCGTTCCAGTTCATCACTAATCCAGAATAATTCTGATTTCTGTTATTGCATTTTATCAAACAAGGTTACTCTTTAAATCATCATAAAGTACAGTAAAATATAATGTGGTTTATTCTCACATGAGAATGTCCATGTTAAATTTTCAGTTTAAGTGGGATTTTGTGGCTGACAGACAGCCGGTTTCCCAGCTAATGTTCAATATTTGTAGTTGAAGTTAGATTTAATGAACCATTGAATGTCTATGTTTACAAAGTAAGAACTTGTAACATCAGAGGGATTTAAAGGCACTGTTCCCACCTGGGGTTAGAGAATGACCGCCCCATGGGAGGGGTGGGATGAGATCAGCTGTACATATAAAATATATTTGGATTTGTTTGACACGTTCTTGATTACTACATGATTCCATATGTGTTATTTCATCATTTTGATGTTTTCAGTATCATTCTACAATTTGGAAAATAGTCAAAATAAAGCAAAACCCTTGAATGAGTAGGTGTGTCCAAACTTCTGACTGATACTGTATATATATATATATATATATATATATATATATATATATATATATATATATATATATATATATATATATATATATATATATATATATATATATATATATATTACAATTGAACAGG